>NC_045155.1:15512282-15632282 GCF_900700415.2 Clupea harengus | reverse complement strand
ATACGAGCGCTTCCCCCCACAATGCCTTTCATTTCTAATCCATATGGCTGTGGGGCAAATTAGCCTGCTCTGACAGAAAGGCAGCAGAAGGAAAACACACACACATACGTACAGTACAAACACACACACACACACACACACACACACACACACACACACACACACTCACAAGGGTGGGAAAGCTCTCACAACACCTACAATTAAATCACAAATCAGTGTTCTTAATTAATATGGGAATTACAGGGGAGAGCAACAGGCCCACGACGTGATGTGACTGACGCAGCCTCCATCAGATGAGATTCACAGACGGAGTTTACGGGTGAGAATAGGGACGACAGGACAGAAGAAGAGAGGGATGAGGGGATGATGGAGGAGAGAAAAGAGGAGTGAGTGAGTGAGACACAAAGTGATACACAAGTGAGAAGAGAGCAAGACAGCTGAGAAAAAAGCGACTTAGAAAAGACAGCGAGAAGGGAGAGAGAGAGTGTATAGGGGGAAGGAACCGGGAGTGAGACAGAGAGAGAGAGAGACAACAGAGGAGGGAAGATAGATGAAAGCCTAATAAAAAAGCTCCTCGCAAGTCCCAGAGCGGGACCGAGCGAGCCAAGCTTGTTTTCTTCCTCCTCCTCCTCCTCCTCCTCCTCCTCTCCCTCACTTCCCTGTCTCTCCTCCTGTGTCTGCCTTTTGTTTGCTAATGAGGTGTGGGATTGACAGCTGGATTACACCATCGCTTTGTAATCCTTTCATTTCTCCATTTAGGATAATCACCCTCCGGACCTGGCCATGCCTTCATTTCCACCTTCTCTCTCTCTCTCTCTCTCTCTCTCTCTCTCTCTCTCCCTCTCCCTCTCCCTCCCTCTCCCTCTCCCTCTCTCTCCCCCTCTCTCTCTCCCTCTCTCTCTCTCGCTCCCCTCTCTCTCTCTCCATCTCTCTCATTTTTGTCTCTTTCATTCGGGGTTTGATCATCTCTCCAGTGCTGGGTGCAGAGACACGGGCGGCATGACGCCCCCCTCCCCCTCCCCCAACTGCTCCGGGAGCGCAGAGGGGAAAAGGACTCCCCTTCCTGCTCTAAGGTCAGGTGTGGAGGAGGTGGAGAAAGGAGGAAAGTTTAGCAAAGAATGAGATAAACACTTTATGAGATAAAGCTTTATGCCTACTGCTACGGAGGGTGGTTCATCACCTTTCTCACACACACACACACACACACACACACACACACACACACATACATGCACACGCACACGCACGCACACATACAGATAGACAGACAGACAGAAAAGCCTAGAGGGTGAGTTCAAAGCACCACAAAATATCTGACCCAGAGTGCCCCATTTCTACTGGTGAAGCTGATCATACATAGCTTTATGTGCCGCCATGTCAAGGCATCCCTTGACCCATATCACAAGAGACGGCTCTCGGCCATTATAGGACATCGTGTGACTATGAGAGACATTAATGAGAGGAGTGTGGAAGAATGTGGACGCTTTGTCCACATGTGGATCCTAGGGGTCTGAGACGTGGCGAGGAAAGAAAATTGGGATTCTGCATGGGCATTATCCCAGTTTGCCCTCCCCCATGTCAAGCTGGAGGAGGCTTAGTCATTAACTGGGCTTAATCAGGCAGGGATACTTTTTTCGCCATCCTCCCTGGCTTTGGCTATAAAAGCTCTGCCCCGGAGAAGAGGCTTCTTCTCACTTTGGTTCATTTCAGTTTATGAGGGGTTTTTATTTAGCTCACTTATGCTTTCAGCAACATAAAAGCAAAGCATGGAAAAAGGCGATCAGAAAAAGCCATTGATTTATTTTTTTTGCCCAAAGTTGTCCTCTAAACATTAAAAAAAGAAATTGCCAAAGAGGAAGAAAGAAATTAATTTTGCAAACCCCGCAGTGGAGAGTCTCCTTTATGTTTCATTGTTTCAAGTTCCATTGTTTTTCAGCTTTTTTTACTACTGCTTTGAGATATAACTGAATGAAGTACAAAATGTTCCCGGCAATTACTTCACAGGACTAAGTTTAAGACAAATAGCATTGAATCAACCTAGCAGAAAACAATAATCAACTTATCAAACGCATAAAAACTTAAGGCCTTTTAGCAATCTACTGGTCAATACACACTGTGAATTGTAGCTTTCCGCCACAAAGTAAAGAATCATTTCAGTTGAGACTCCCTATTGTAAACGTTCTATTTTTGGTCTGTTCCACTATGGAAACGCCAGAGAGAATGTACTTTCATGAGTTTGCCATTGCTTGCTGGAGTGCCTTATTTCCCCTCTCCCTTTGTGAACCTCTCCCTCCGTCTCTCCCTCATGCACATCACGACCACTTCCCCTCTGAAGTTAAGAATTTAATGGGAAGAACATGCATAGGGAGTTCTCGGTACAATATGTAATTAGGTTAAGAACTTTGTCTTCTGAGGAATATTTTTTTTTTCACACCCTCCTCCTCTCTGGATTTCTATCCCCTCTGTTAACAAAGACCAGGACTGAGAGGGCAAAGAGAATAGCATATGAGGCACTAATGCCCTCTGATTGGCCTTGCTGGCTTCCTCTGGAGATCACAGAGCTTCTGATAGCTGATTAAAAAAAAAGAAAACACCCAACGCAAAAAGTCTCTTTAATTAACAATAATGATCTTTCTCGTAGCTCCAGTTAAATGAGAAGGAGGTGACCAAATGAGAGAGGCCGAGGTCAGGCCCTTTCATATCATTACACCGTTTAAAAGCAAGTCAGACACTGAGAAGCAGACCACTGGAAGTCCTCATCAAGCGACTGGTTCTTTTCTCTCCTTGCACAGTTTCTTTCTAATCTCGACTCTCAGATTAGAAGGGAAAAGGAAATATGAAATATGTTTAATTTTTCCCCCCAATGACTGTCTAAAAACAGGCTGATCTTCCATATACTTCAGCCCATATCTCTCTCTCTCTCTCTCTCTCTCTCTCTCCTTCCCTCTTTCTCACTCCTTCTCTCTCTCACACACTCTTTCTGCCTCCCACTCCCTGTCTCTCTTCATCTTCTAAGACTTAAAAAAAAAAAAAAAAAGAAACTTGCCCAAGTTTGAGGCTGAATCATCACTTCCCATCCGTTCGTTTCGTACTCATTTCATTTCCGACTTAATCAATTCCATGGTAATTAAAATGTTGCACAGGCAACCGTGGAGTTGTTATGAGGCAGAAGAGAGGAGAGAGGCGGGGGGGGGGGGGGGGCTCTCTCTGGCCTCCTGCCAAGACCTCACATGGTTTAGAGCACTGATATATCGAGGATCAAATCTGAAGTGTGTCCGTGGAAAACCACAAGCACAACAGCAGATGGCAAAGGTCAAGCGTGGCCTTCATGGTGGATTGAATGAATGTGGCCAGTGGTAATTGATTTGGTTACTGACAAAAGTGGGTTAGAGATTAGGGGTGTTTGGGCTAGTAGTCTAGTGCTTGTTAGCCTACCCTACCTATTGGCTTATGAGACAGCTTGGGTGACACTGCAATTAAACAGTACCATGCTGTAATATTAATTGATGTTATCCACACATTTTATAGAACAATTAATTAAATAACCAACCAGATTTCATATTCTTTCTGAAGGCAGGGTGTAGCATCTCACATTAGCAAGTCAACAGCTTTATTGTTTTTTTGCAGTGGAGCCCCACAGGCCCAAGATCAAAAAGGAAGTTTCTCTTTCTGGGCAAAGTCAGAGGGTCTCTGGTGTCAGAAGCAGCACAATACAAACAAATATGAATTAGCACAGGATGAGCATCCACTTGACTGGGTGGGTGACACTGAAAGGCATACCATGGATGCATTTTTAATCCACTAAATAAAAAATCTGATTTTATTTTTATTGTCAATCAACCAATGTTTGTCTCAGCTAAATTCAAAAATTGATGAGCAACGGAGTTAGCAGCTGTCAGTTTATGGCTGTTTGATCCACTCAAAGTGCCTCAAAACGCCGCTCTTTATGACCTCATAATCTCTCTTTCAAGGTTGAATTTGAAATCACTCTGAGGAGCTAACAGACACGAGGGAGAGAGAGATAGAGAGAGAGAGATAGAGAGAAAAAACAGAGGGAGAGCAAAGAACACGAGAAATGGAGCAAGTGGCTAGAGCAAAGGCAAAACGGGAGAGAGCCGGAGAGATGTATGTCCACTCACTGTCCTTGACTGGCATGGCAAATGTTCACATAATTGGGGAACAAAGCACTAAAACTTCTTTTTTTGTGTGAGGACATAGCCCAGGTCTCAGACTGTCCTCTGTTGCACCTTGGCAGATCAGGTGAGAGAGTAAGTCCTGTAAGCATGTCATTGGGTGGGAGGCATTTGTCCACCTACTGAGGCCTACAACAGGCTAAGCTTTTCTGAGGGACAGTCTCAGGGTGAATCTCTAGCCAGGAAAAAAAATGGTGCTTGAACTTATCACAATCCTGCCACAGTAATCCCCATCCCAGGTTCACAGAATGTAATAACAGCCAGGAGAGGGTGATGCACCTCCGGATCACATATCCCAGGCTAGATGCACCTTAAGAGGGCAGGCTTGCCATCCTCCTATCTTTCTCCACAGCCTCTCCTGACCACGCAAGGTGTGTCTGAGTGTGTGAGGTGGAGGGGGGCACAGCGGTATCTTAAACGCAGACGGACCAGACCAGGTGTAACATTAAAAATGTGTCCATTCCACACAGATTAGCTCAGAAGAAAAGTTTGACATTTTCAGGCGGGCCTGTAACCCCAGTACCCCAGGACTCCCGCCTGAGGACAACCCCCCCGCCCCATCTCTCCCAGGCGGGGTGGCTCTTTAATGCACTGAGCAGATGACAAGGACACAGAGTTCACAAACACTGCAGAGTAACTCAATCTGCAGGAGAGCTCTGCCCCCCCCCCCCCCCCCCCAACACACACACTGCTGCCGCTCCACTGCCTCACCACCACCCCTGATCTCTCCAGAGGCCACAGGAAAAGATGTCCAAAATCTCATTAAAGAATAATGGCTTCCACCTGCTTACCTCTTTTCTTTCTTTCTTTCTTTCTTTCTCTCTCCCTCTCTCTTCCCAATCTCTTTCTCACTCACTCCCGCTTACCTCTCTCTTTCACTCTCTCTCATACACGAAGACACATGTTCTTCCTCTCTCACTCCCTACTGCTTCAGTCCTCTTTTTCTCTCTCTCTCTCTCTTTCCCTCGGTTTCTCTCACAGTTCTCCTTTCTCTCTCTCCCCCCTCCCAGCGTCCTTCGTCATGTCCCTCTTTCTCTCTTAATATGTCTCTCTCCTTCCTGCTCCTTCCTCTCCAGTATGCCTATCTAATGACTAGACTGCAGTCACTCGGAGTCCCTGCAGAGCGATGGCTGATGACCTCCTGCAGGTGCCGACATGGCCTCTCGTCCTTCTCCATAAAACATGATGGACCCAGCATCTCAGACCCCCCAACCCCCCCCCCCCCTTTACTTGAAGGACTGACCATGTCTGCTATGTCTTTTAAGGACGCGTGGGATCCCTTTTTTCTGGAAACTCTATAACCATCATTGTAGCTCTTTTTTTAAAACCATTTGAAAATGGTTTCACCAGGGTTGTAAAAGTGTCTTCATTTGACAGGCATTTCAACATGGCTCCCTAAGGTAGGGTTACCTTTTGAACCGTTCAGCGTGCACCGGGCCAGGTCTGATGCGTCAGGCCGTGTTTGATGGATGTTCATACGTCTAATAAAAGACACGTTTCTCTCTTGTCTTTTCCTCCTAAAAGAGGGGCAGATCAACCTGGAAGATCTTAAGGCTTTATGTTGAGAAATATGGAAAGGAAAATATCCCAGGGAGAGAATTACTCAACACGCTGCAATGTTAGGTAGTCACGCTCTTGGTTTAGATAGAAGAAGGGGGGGGGGAAGACTTACAAGAAGAAGGAAAAACAGACTGAAATAGGACGTCTGAAATTGAGGTGCCCGCACTTCTTGGCCTCCATGAGTAATCCCTGAGGCCTACACCACCATCCCCTCACCTCTCTTGCACAAAAGGAAAGATCCATACTAGACATCAAACCCAATTTATTCTGTTTGAGTGAGAGAGAGATTGCTGAAGTGTTAACTATAAGAACTCAGACAGCAACGTTGTCAAAAACAAAAAAATATCACATACTTGTTTTCGACATCTCAAAACTCACATGTAGACTGAGTCTACATCGTTCCGCTATCAGCTCTGACATTACAGCGAGAGAGAGAGAGAGAGAGAGAGAGAGAGAGAGAGTGGAGAAAGAACAAGCGGTTGGATTTCAAAGCAAAACACACACACACACCAGAGAAAAAAAAAATATCACTGAAGGGCCATTAGTCAAATTGTTCAGAACTTCCCGACATAAAGGCCCAATCATATTAATTAAGAGACAGCTGCATACTGCGCTTGCCAACGTTAAGGTTTTTAGTTTGATTAGCCGTTAGTCAGTGTTTATACATGCCGAGCTCTTCGCCTGGTCTACATGCTCGAATGTTTGGAAACACTGGGTGCGTTCAGCTGCTAGTGGCTTACTGGATCACAGCCCTTCGCTCGGAGTGTGTCGGTCACACATGTTACTGTGTGGCACGTGTCGCAGGCAGAGATTCCACAAATGCCTACAGAACTGAATAATAAGGGGGAGAGGCAGAGGGAGATAGAAAGAGAGACGGACAGAGAGTTTTCATCCAGTTTTTTGTCTGATGTGGTTCAAATCATTTTGAATGATCTGGAATGCTGGAGCTCTCGGTTCTCCCTCTCCTTCTCTGGGGGTGTCTGCTCTGGCTCCCAGCACAAGCTAGCTGCTTGACTCCCCTTAACCGAGTGGCTGGCCTCCAGCCCAAAACTCTGTTGTATATGTGACCACTAGATAGAAGAGGGGGGTATGGCCTCTCCAATGTAACTCCAACCATGACAGAAATTTATATTTTATAAAACAGAAGTCAGTCCCTTCAATTTCATATTAAATCAGATACTCTGGCCTGGGAGTGATGTTGTCCATAGGTTAAAATGACATTCAACTCACTGTGTGTTGGTTGAATGGATATTGTAGAGTAGAGAACAACACTGCCACAGACTGAAGAGGTGTCCTTGTTTACACACACTCTGTGGCCTGAAACCATTCAATGCAGTCCTGCACATGCAAACAAACTCACAAAAGACACACACACACACACACACACACACACACACTCAGCCGTAAACACACACTGCTCTCTGTCCCTGTCTATGTCCTGTCTACCACATCCCTTCAATACTGTAACTCCAAGGAGCACTCACTCTGTCTTATTCCCCCCAAAAAACCTCGACCCCCAGGGGGGGAAAGAGGAGGGAGCTGCCAGGGTTGGCAGCCTGGAGGAAGTGCTTTAGGATTGGGGTCAAGAAGAGCCGAGGCCTCCCTGGGGAGAGCCGCGTGGAAGAAGCACGGCCGGGGTGCAAGCGGGAAGCGGGGAGCAGCCCTATTGGCCCCAGGAGGGGAGGGGAGGGGAGGGGAGGGGAGGGGAGGGGAGGGGAGTGGCTCATCCTCGCGGGCCCAGGCCCTGGCCTGCTGCCAAAACGCTGAGTCACTCCCTGAGGGGCTGAGACACTCCTGGAGGTTTGTGTTTACACTCCATCCCCATGACCATGTCTTAGTTCGTCTGTCACACACACACACACACACACACACACACACACACACACACACACACACACACACACACACACACACACACACACACACACAGAGGGAGAGACACACACACACACACAGATACACACATCCAACCATGGTTAAGCTATCCCTAACTGTAGGGTGAAGTGCCCCAGGGGACAAGAAATCCTATCTGGGTCAGGCTGGATCCTTCCTAACACACACACACACACACACCAAAGCCAACAGCCTCTCGCACACAAACACCCACCCACACACCCATTCATGTACACACATACACACATACACTGACAGACAGAGAGCGATGTAAACAAATGCAATGACACAACTTGGCAGAGGTGAAATGCAGCTGATAAACGTTCCCCTGAGATGTAGACATGCGCTGCTTATCACTTAAAAAGGACATAAACAGATGGCCGGCATTATCCCCGTCATCATATGCTCCCTCGACTTTGACTTGATTCTGGTATAGATTGCATATAGAGTGCACGGGCAGAGTGAACCTGGTTTACTCAGGCGCAGGGCAGTGTTTATTTTCCGGCGCTATCTCTACACGCGGTCATGTTTATGAAGTCCATTACTGCAAACCCAACATGGCTTTAACTGATGAAGATTGTTGTCATACGTACGTACTGTAGAACTTGGGGTCATATCTCACGAGACCTTCCTGTGGCTTTTTCTGAGATGGGCATGTTAGAATAACTCCTAATGTGAACCATGTGCGCGTCCATTTCGGAGAGCACTTAGTGCGGCACTGTGATGGGATGGCGGGAGAAAAAAAGGTAGAAAGGTTGAAAAGTGAAAAGACGAAGCTGTCATCTGAAGACGTGGGTAATTAAAGCCACACACAGGAGCTGGTGAAAGGTCTTCAACCTCTTCGCTGGGACTTCCCGGCGTCTTCAGTCAAGCGCGACCCCTGGTCCACCCCCAACACGGTAGACACACACTCGCACAGGCACACACCCTCACCCCCTTTCCCGATGCCCCAATTTCTGTCCACCCCGCTTAGCCTCCTCGGCGGCGTCACTGTCCCACTGTTACATGCTCCTCAGCCCTCGCGCGTCCAGGGCCCCAGTTCTGTCCGACCCATTACTTTTTTTTTTTTTTTTCCAGCATATCCCCGTTCTCCCGCCAACCCACTCCCTCCCCACCCCTTCTTCTGCCCCAGATGACGGTTCTAGGTTAAACAACGTTATTATTAAAGTCTTTCCTGAGGAGCTTCCTGCCTTCCCCTCCGTGACTTCCCTTTACAAACGATAAATCACCGTGCGCTGGCTGCATAAATCACTCTGCCGTGTTGGCCTGGGCCTGGCGGCGCAGCTGCGTGACCAGGCTCACAGATAGGGCCGCTGCCGCTGCTGTGTCCGTGATCCTGCGAGGGGCCCCGCCAGAGATGAGAGTGGCCCGTGACAGTGGCAGGGCTTGAGGACCATAAATGTCAGATAAGTAACGACTGGAGCAGTTGCAATGCTGCCCTAATGGATTTTTGGAGGTACGAAAGGCTTATGTTTCTGTTGATTTTACAAATGAGGGCATGAGGGGTTGGGTGAGTGGGGGGGGGGGGGGTTGGTGAGGTTGGAAGTCTGGTTTCTTTTACACCAGTGTTTTGTGAAGATCACAGGCCCTGACTGCTTTCACATGGCCTTCAACCTCTTTTCTGAAAAGAAAGATGTCTGAACTTCTTACTGAGGTAACTTAAGAACTCAGACCTCTCCTCCATGCGAGTGATATACAAAAGGTGTTGTGTGGAGTGGCACTGCAGCAGACACTGTGGAGGCACCCAGACGCAGACAAAGTGCTTTTTCATTGTGCCGGCTTGTGATTGTATTGACACCCCCTGCTGGGCTTGGGACTCCACTACTGCACTGACTCCGGCTTACTGTATCGACTCATGACAACAAGCCTGCCTCTTTCTCACGTCTCCTCTCCTCTCTCCGCCAAGCCCCAGGCAGCTAATGAGCACAGACAGGGCCCTCTCTCTGTCTCTCTCTTTCTCTCGCTTTCTCTCTGTCTCTATCGCTCTCTCTCTCTTTCTCTTACTCTCTCCATTCCCTTTCCTTTACAGATCATGACTCTCCATCTGTATGTGGCAGCAACCCACAGTCACCCACAGTAAACACCCTCCAACACAGGGTTTATGCAACACACACACACACACACACACACCCACACACACACACACCCACACACCAACATGAGGCATGTACACACTCGTTTATTAGCACATACAAAATCATGCATGGCCTCTGAGACACAGACAGTTACACCACACCCCCTTTCATATGCACACAAACAAATGCAAACACAAACAAACACACACACACACACACACACACACCACACACATACACACACAGTCACCCATTCCAAAACAGATTAATTCCACCATTTGGAGAGATGGGTAACCCGATACTTCTGTTACTATGAGATTTCTGAAAGGAGCTGCACAATAAACAGTGATGAATCAGAATTTAGAATTTAATTAAAAGCCCACATTGATGTTTGTGCTCTTGGCACGACGTCCAAACATGGGCAATTAGGCCTATTTGGAAAAGGAAAGTTCATGCACCAACATACCTGAGGAATTCAACCCAAAGAAAAAGCTGCTCAGTGACACCAGGCTGTGCCAGCCACGGTAATTGTTACAGTGGTCACCCTAAAGGTAATGTGTGAACCAATAGCAACTCTTTTCTGCTGAAGGGGGGGGGGGGGCATGGAGATCAATGCAGGATGCCAGTTAGCCTGTATTGGCAGGAGCAGAGGCAGATTAGCACCTGCGTGTCAATGAGACTTCCTCCGCTATCGGCTAGCCAAAGTTGGTTTGCTGAATAATTACCTTGGCATCTAAATCCAATGGTATAAAACAAAAGACCAAAAATGGTGGCGATGATGATGATGATGATATTGATGATGATGACGATGGTAGTCATGATGATGAGGAGGACGATGGTGTTGGTGAGGATGAAGCTCATAATGATAATGATGATAATGGTATTAATGCCATTACCAAGCTACAGAGGACATATTTCCTACCGGTGCTCTCCACAACCACTCTTACAGAGGCCTGTAACAGGATAAGAGCCCAGCAATCTCTGGGAGTCGAAGCAAGCGACACAAGAGGACGAAAGGACACCATGTGCCCGTGAGAGAGGTCACAGAGCAGATTAACCCAGTCAGGCCTCTTTTCTCACAGATCTCTCCCTACACTGACAACAACAAGGCAGAGAGTAAGATGAACATTCCCACTGTAAAGCCCCTGAACCTTGGACACGGGGCTAAGCACTGTTAGAAATCAAATCAAATCAAAATCCCACCAAAAGTAGCTGTGCATATGGAAAGCTTTGGGTGGCTCTTGGTAACATGTATTGCTGGGCAGAGGATGTTTTTGTTGATGTGTACCATAAACAGAGAAATGTGTGAATATGGGCAACCAGTGATCATAGTTCTGAGCCAAACACCTGGGCCTGCTCTCCCCCACGCCATCCCCCTCCCTGGAAACCATCTGCATCTGAGATCTGCTGTCTGCAGGTGGGTGGAAGTGAGAATCACTTCTTAATAGACCTATTTCTCAAAACCATGGGTATGGGTGTGTGCATGTGTGTGCGTGTGTGAAAGGAGAGAGAGAGAGAGAGAGAGAGCATATGTTTCTATTGCCTATGGCAAAATGTAGGCTACCGTGCCTTGCTATAACAAAACAAAAAACAGAAAATAAAAGAAACCTTTTATCAACCCCTATGTACTTCCTACCCTACACACACACACACACACACAATACACACATATATCATATACACACACACAGTCTGCGTGCACTGCGTTGCTCCCGACTGAACACCTCTCCAATTCTTCACTGTGCAGGGGTTCAGGGGTTCACACTGGCCTCTGAAAGAGAGACGAACTCCGCGGCACAATGGCAGATTGAAAAAGCCGACTGGCAATTATGCACATGTCCCTTTCAGAGGGGCCTCTGACGTCTGCCTTTGACCGTGCCGCTGCGAGACGGTGGGAGGAAAGCTCAGATCATTAAAGGAAATGCGAGCCTTACCTTTGAGAATGCTCTGGCCTTGCAGTACATCCCTTGAAACGAGCAGGGTATAAAAACTTTGAGAAAATCCAGGCCGGCACGGTGCTTTCAGTGGTAGATCTCCTTTAGTCACCTATGAGAAAAGAAAGATTTTTTATTCTTATTGATTTCTATATCCATGGCCCTGAAAAAAATAAATACTTTAACAAAACCTGAAAAAGATTATATATATGTGATCTTAGAGAAAAAGGTTTCATCTAGGGTTACTGGAAATTCGTATGATTCTCTGTGGCACCCTTCTCAAATTATGCTTTGCAAAGAACTCAAGTAAAGGATACTGCTCAGTAAATAAATGAATGCATTCTAAATGTAAAAACTGAAAACCATCCAGTACAGTGTCTCAATGCCTCAGTGGTCTGAAGTGTGTCTGTCCGCTCTGAAGCAGCATGGATTCGTGACAAAAGCACAGCTTTACCTCTGAAGGGCACAGAAGGATTGGGGGGGAAACAAGTGTGAGTGGTGGAGCTGCTGTGTATAAGGAAAGGTGTGGTTGGTACTTCACAAAAGCCAAGGGCTCTTTAGTGTGTACATCGAAGATACTTGGCATGGCAAAAACCCATGTTTGCATTGGGGACGAAAAACATTGATATAAAGATAAACAAAGGAGGAAAAAGTAGATAACATGCACATGTAAAAACAGAGAAGAGAGACACACACCCCGAGGAACCAAAACGCATCTGTCTCTGTCTCTCTGCACCCGCGCGCGCGCCCGCGCACACACACACACACACACACACACACACAAACACACAGGTTCCACTACAGGTTTGCTTGAAACATATTACGGCAGTTCTGTTATAAGTGCTTTGTCCATGTTTTTTTCTTCATTTTTTAAACCTACCCATGCCCTCCTTGTCCTATAAACACGTTTAGAAGAATACACTGTGTCTGAGTGCACCAGCCAATACACGGCACAAATTAAACTAACGCCGCTGTTGTACAGAGGTAATAGTGGAGCGAGCCAACGTCCACTCCTGGTATAAAAAAAGTGCGAGTTGCGATAAATGGCTGTTCCCAGATTAGTTTGGAGTTGCACTCGACTCGATGAACCATCCCTTCTTAGCCAACACTCAACACACCATGAGAGGATATGAATATTCAAGATCTTTAGTCAACAGAGCAGGATTCACTCGACTAATTCCTACTGCCGAATTTCAAACCCATGCCGAACCAGGTAAAATCATGCGCTTTTCTGTACACCTCATAGCTACCTATTTTTACATTTTTATACGAAGTACAGAATGTCTCACTTTGTTTGCAAGTGAATGAACTATGCATACCTCATTTCAAAAATGCACAAATAAAATGCCTTAGTTTTCTGATGTCTGTAATGTTTGTACTGCAAAATAATTAAACAGCTCGGCCTATATGATAAGAATTAAGGACCTAAAAATACAAATGTATACACTATGAGTTGATAAGCGCCTATAGCATGATCCATGTCTCGCGGGTAGCCCGCATCATTTTTCTCAAGGCAGCATCAGCTAGCTCATCCAAAGTGCGCCTGATATTACGCTTTGTGATAAAGCCATCGACAATGTGTCCCACCTGTTCATACAATTCCCAAAAGTCAACTTTATTTTCTAGAGCAGCCTCTAACAAATACCTACCCATGCGGAAGAATTGTAGCGTAGGGTCTCCGCGGCGTTTAACGACTGCGGTTCTGTGTGGGCTATAGGCTACCGGGATTGATAATGCTTTCGTAAACGTTGAGGGACCCGTTTCATATTTTCATCGCTATAATTATTTTAGTTCGTGTGAATTCTATCGGATATTGAGACACAACTGCTAAGACATCATTTCAGCAGGCTTTCTCTCCTAAATGCCACATAATGTAGTTTTGGAAAGAAAGCGTATTTTCACGACGATTGTGTTAAGACGGGTATGGATAAGAAGTAATACTGTCTTGGGGGAATCATGAAAAATACACCCCTGATAGAATAATTACAATTTGCTGAATGGTAAAAAGAAACCACTTAAAATCGAAAGTCCGCCACGAAAAGAATCTACAACAAGTGAACCATCAAACCAACAACCGCAGTCGCAGTCTGACCGCTACTTAAAAACTAGTTCGCAGAATACCAAGGCGCCACTTGCACGTTGTTTAAAAATGTGAAATCTTACCCAAGATGTGCCGAGTAGGATGATTCCCATTGGTAAGATAACGAAGCCTGTTTTCATCCTTGCAAGCGAGCGGAGGCTGCTTGAAGTACTGTGATTCGGCCTGAATTCTTTAGACAATGGTATAATTTCCCTGGTGCCTGCGCTAGGATGGTGCTTCTTTCGCCTGTTTGCGGTAGTAGGCTCGTCGGTTGTAGAAGACCGTCCTGACTCCGCTTGCTCTAAACTGCAGGTGAAATCGCTGTTCAGCTCAGCACCAAAGCGCCAGCGAGCGTCACCACAACCCCTCCTACCGCACAGTACCGGAGAATCCCACTTAAAGACACACAGTTTGACGGTAGTTGCCCTAGCAATCCGATTCCTTTAGCGATCCCGCTTGTGTCAACTCTATCTAAGAAACGGAGCCCGGAATTTTAGCTTGATACTACTGAATTTCTTCTATAGATGAAATGACAACGGGGACATCCGTCGCGCACTCGGTGGTGAAATAGAGTTTTGTGGTGAGCTCTCTTTGCACAATTAGAGAGGAACGGGATACAACGAGAGTGTGTGAGAGAGAGAGAGAGAGGGGGGGGGGGGGGGGGGGGGGGGGGAGGGAGAGATACACAAAACCACAAAAGCATTTTAATGTTAAATAACAAGAGCTCTCGCTCCCTAACTATGAGCATGTAATTTGTCTTGTCAGTGTTGTGGTGAATGAAAAATGAAATACATTTAACCAATATCTTTTGTAACCGGTTATCCTATTTTCTATCCAAAATCAAATTACTTAGATGACAGATAAATTATCAGATTGAGACGAGAAAAGTGTCTTTGATGTAGCATTCACAACATACTTGCATACACATACACACACACACAAATGGGAAGAGACAAGGAAAGAGAGAGAGAGAAAGAGCGAGATATATACCACAGTAGACAGCCAGGACCAGCATAAACTCAGTCTCAAGCAATCAATACCATCTAGGTCCTCTGAAAGAATGATTTATCTGACAGTCTATATTGAGATATATCTCAAACATGCATACACAATACTTAATGGCAAGAAGAGTGACACTGGGGAAGGCAAGAATTATTGCTTGGAGTCTTTAATAAACACTTTCAGAGATAATCCTCTGGCTCCTCGCATAAGAAATTACAGTTTCATTACCCGCAACCATCCGTCTCCATGCTATCTGCACCCGCATGCAGACACTCCACCCTTAATGGTAAGGAAAGAGTGACGAAGAGGAAAGAGATGCTCTTCCTTATTCTGACACACACACACACACACACACACACACACACACACACACACACACACACACACACACACACACAGGGTAAGCCCTTCCAGAGGGAATCACTTTGCTTTTCCCATAATAATGATCATTTCATTAGTGGCTGGCGATTTGAATTCAAGTTGTATCGCTGGACTTGCACTCTGTACAGCACACCTTGCTGGAACTGACTGATTAGCCAGCCAAGCTCCTTCACACACACACACACACACACACACACACACACACACACACACACACACACACACACACACACACACACACACACACACACACACACACGGTTCCCCTCCTCAATCTCATTAATGCAAAACGTCTTGGAGGGATAAAGAAGGGAGAAATGAGAGGAAAGTTAGATTTATAATAGAGGAATGGGCAGGACCCCAAGTGGGGAAGACTCACTCTGCCTGCTGTTGCTTCCTGCACAGCTACTCAAAAGGGCAGGGCCAACCTGATGAAGTTCCAGACAGGTCTAAATATTTTATCTCATCACCAACCAATACTGAAACATTTAACAGAGGCTCTTAGAAAAAGAAAAACTAAACACTACTGATAATTCCTAGTTTCCGAGCATTTCCTCAGAACACCTGTTGCCTTATTTTAAAATGACTAGATTTTTCACTGCGGTATATGGACAAAGGTTTGGAGAACGGCCATCTGAAAAGCAAGTCTGGAATTGTCTGTGGAAATGTCAGGATATGATTCCATCAAGGCCCCATCTGCTGGACTGTATTGTGCACCGGTAGTCCTGGCCCTTGGCATCCTGTGTCACAGGCCACGACTGACACGAGAGGCGGAGGAGCTCAATGGCTGATGATGGATTCAGAGCCTCGCCGCCTTCCCTTGAACAATGACACAGGCAGAAGCAGGGGAAATTCCGGGTGTAGATCCCTCAAGAGGGGCTATTGTGTGATTTGCCTCTCTTTGACACGAGAGAGAAAAAGAGTTGTCTGCAACTGTCAGATCGGCGGAGTCGTAAAGTTACAAGGAAGCATTCGGGTGCCAAGGCTGAATTTCAGAGCAAAAAGATAAAATAATGCTGCATCCGCTTCCCACTGAACTTCCATGAGTATTGAACTTATAATAAACATTATGTTATCACTCCTGTAGTTATGAAACCTTTACTAGCAATGCATTGATCCTCTGTGAACGTCGATGGCATTATGGGGCGTTAAACCTTCCTTTTTAAAGTTTAGTTTGTGACAGTAACATCCAGATCAGTGCTTAACCACAGATGGGCTGAATTCTTATACTTGTTTTGCGAGAGTTTAAGAGGTCTATTTTTACAGAGATAAAGTCAGACAGGTTGGACAGCTTTCCCTGACTCCATTCCTGTCTGTATACCCAGCCATCGGTCATGTTCCCTGTTAATCCCCACTGGTTACATCTGCTGGAAGCTGGGGGGGGGGGGGGGGGGTAGGGGGCCATGCTGTCCACCTGTCCCTGACAAATCTCTCATTCCATTTCATGTTCTGCTGGATCACTACACACGTGTGCACATGTGTGTGATGGACAGGTACCTTTCATCACCAGGAGGAAGGGACACAGAGTGGCTGACAGGGATGGGGGGGCCAGAAGGTGCCAGGGCCCTGCTGAACGCACAGCAGAGCCAATGAAGATGAAGATGAGGATGAGGATGAAGGTTGGGATGGGTAGTGCACCATCATGTGCTCCCCCGGGACCTTTGATCTGTAGATGATAAGAAATCCTCCCAAGGAGCAGGCGACTGAGCCGACAGGAGTCTGATGGTAGTATCAGAGGGGGTCCCTGCTCCAGACGCCACACTCAGGTAGATATCTCTGTCACAAGGTGCACCACCTGAGTCTCACGAGCTAGCACCACATTGTGGCCGAAGGAAAATGACAGCTTCCAATACTTTGGAACTGACTTCTTAGGAAGGAGGCATATTTTTCATACTACATATTTTCTGTTCTCTCAAACATTGCCTCAGACAACTGTGGTGGCGGTCGTGCTGGCCGGCTATTTAGAGGAGCACAAGTACTTTATTTTAACAGCATGTAGGTGTTTGAGGAAATACCAAGTATGTCTGTCAAAATCTTTTCTGAACTACAATGTTTTTTTCTACATCCCCCTTGATATCAGGACAGTGGCCACATGGGGCCACTGTAACTTGCTACCAGTCACATCCGGATGATCGATCTCATCTATAATTCAACTAGATAACGAGGGGCAGATTTCATTGTCTGCCTGATTCAGATTTTGGATGTAATAATAATAACAATAATATGAAGAAAAATGTATTTTTTTTTTTTTTTTTTAAGCAGACCAGAAAAACAAATCTACTGACGAGCATATAAGAAGAGCCACGGTTGGTAGCATACTTGCAAACGTCCTTCATTTGTCTGAAATGTGGTATATGTACTTTTTTTCCTGTGTAGTACAAATCAAAGAAATCAACCGAGCACAAAGGGCAAAGAGCCAGACAACATCCTGAGACTTTGAAATATTGCTGTCGAAATACACTAACCCCTGCATATGTGAATGCACCTTTAGGCACTTATGCACACATTCTTCATTCATTAAGGACCATTCAGGATCGCTTTGCAGTCACAGTTTTACACTGCTCAATTTTAGATAATTACATTTCCAGGGAGCCGCATTCTCTGAAGTTCGGCCGATACCTTCACCAAGGTTAACCCGGCGCGGGATGCGGCGTCATTTGCCGGTGGTGAGTAAACGATTCCATTCAATTATCCAAGCGTTTGGCCAATAAAAATACCATCTGGGTGCTCAAAATAGATTAGTTTAAGGCCATACTAAATTATTAAACCATTCCCAGTCAACGAGTCCCCGGTCCCCTTTTAAGGCCAAGGAATTATGGGTCTCAGAGCAGCACGGCAGATCGTGAAGCTGACGTTCACGGCGCCAGGGCACTTTAGCCCCCAGAGCGCCACAGCTGGGAGGTGCACCGAGGGGCAAGAGGAGAAGAAGGGAGGGGGGCGATGGGGGAAAAGAGACTGAAGTATACGTCTTTCTCTTATACTCCCACATGCTCCAGACGAAAGGGGTTTCTAGGCCCACAGCAATGAAATGGGAAAGCCTTTGGGAGTCCTCCCAGTGTGTAGATCACATCCCATCAGGCCAGACTCCACTCAGACTGACTGATTCCCTTAAACCAAGACACCCTGCAAATATTGATGGATTAGGTCATTTTCTCAAGCTTCAGTCAGAATTTAAAAATGGTCAGGTCTTTGATCCATGTGCCATTTTGATGTAGGAGGGAGAAACCTGCATCTGTTGCAGTTTTTGACAGTCATTCCTGAGCAGAGGCTAATAGAACTGAGAAAAACTATGAACAGTGGACAGATACAAATACCTAACTTTACTTTTTCTTTTAAAGAATTGAAAGGTCCCTTTCTGGGCAATACTTAATAAGACTAGGCTGAGGTAGCGATCATTGCATGGTCCTCTCCGGAAAGATAATGCCTACAGATTTATAGGACTGGGACAAGCTCTGAAACATTAATGTTACACTGCTCCTGGCTGGTCACTTAACTCCACTCATACAAGCCAAGCAAGAGCCAGTGACAAATTTGACTGTGTATGCATAACCCAAACTGTTAATAATGTCAGTAAAATAAATAATAGAATGGTACCTCATGTGAACATATGAGGGCACACAGGCACACACACACACACACACACACACACACACACACACACACACACACACACACACACACACACACTAATTCTAAACTGACGTTCGCACACATTGTTCAAAATCTTCCATCTGATGAATCAGCATTAAAATGAGCAGATTTCATCTCTGACATTTAATACACAACAGACTCAAGACATTAACCTGCAGACAGCTGTTACAGGGAAGCTCCAGGGCCTGATTCAAGTGATTGCTAAAGGGTTTATGTAACACAAGTATGTCCTACCTGACAAACAATGTTTTATGGGGGCCATTTAAGTGTCCCTACAAGGATCATGAAGAAGGTGTGTTTATCAATATCCATATTAATTGCCCAAAACATAACATAACCCCTCAAAGCACCCCTCCTACACACACACACACACACACACACACACACACACACACACACACACACACACACACATACACACGCACACACACTTATGCCAGTAGTCAAGCTTTTAATGATACAGCAGCTTGTGAGAGGTTGAGTGGTAATGACTGGTTTTACTGTAGGGTACTCAATCCAGACAATTAATGAGGTCACATAAATTCTAGTCATTACATGCACAAACAAAAACACAAATGCCAGCACACATGCAATAAAACACATGACTTGGGAAAAAAAGAATACTGCCACAAGATAAAATTCTATATTTGTCTTTCTTGTAGGATTTCTGAGTTGCTTCTGTACAGTGGATTCAAAGTTAGGCTTGTTTATCAAAAACACTTTTTTCTGAGACAAACTCCTGTTCTATTAATTAGGTTTCACACCCACCCACTGGGAGGAATGTCACAGAATCGAGATGTGTAGTACAATAAGTAATATATAAACTAGGGTTTATTTGGAACTTCCCATAGTAATCATTGAGTTCTATGGAGGTACATTCATCATATCCTGCATTCTGCATTAATGCAAATTTTAGATTGAAAAACAAGCAGTTAAAGAAGTAAGGGAAAAGTGTGTTTTATTGTATGTATGTATTATTATTATTATTGTTATTATATTTAGCTGTATATTTTGTGGTACACGAACCACACCTCTTTGAGTATAAGAGAAATATATGGAAAGAGGCCGTGGGCAATCATAAAGGTGTTTGTTTTGTTTTGTAAACTATTCATATCGGACTAAGGTTGATGTTGATATTCAGAACCTATTGAACTGTTTTTACAGTGATAGGACTAGGGTAGAAAAAAAAGTCTCAAAGACACTTCATTACATACCAAATCATCAAAACACAGTAAGAAAAGGCATTCTCTCTTTTCTCAAATGATAAAAATCATTTTTCATGGCCTTGGCGTAATGGAAATTATGAATAGGCAATTTCACCCTTGGGTTGCAATAGGGTAGGCTTGCACTGTTTGTTGTCGGGATTTTGTTTTTCTCTTGGTGATACTGTGGAGAGCTATTTGTAAACACACATTTGCCATTCATCTGGGTGTAGATGGCCACACCTCCCTGGCAGCGCGTGTTAAGGGACTCTTCAGTAAGCCAGCATTAAGACTAATCTGCATTCAGTACCATGTGTTTTTTTCCCCGGCAGAATTCAGTTGTATGGCATCACCTATATCAGAAAGGTTGATTAACCTCACAACTCATATCCGCGTCATTTACCCCATCCCTCTCAGACACATAAACATGCATGAGTGAAAACTCATCAGAATCAGTCTCCACAGAACTATCACATATATGTGATATAAGATGACCTCTGCATAGATGCTTCTGAGATGAAGCATCCAATTCAATAAAGAGTCATGGTTTTATCCATTTAGGGCTGGGCTACATTGGGTTTGTATTGTATTCTTACTTGACTTTGTTTAGATGGTCTCCTCAAATCCCTTCAAGCTACAAAGGAATACGTTGAAGTCAATGAAATCAATCACAGACCATTACATAGATGCCCTTATAACAGCCTTTAGACAAAATGGAATATGCATTGAGCTGATTCTTGCACAGTGACCTTTCAATTGGAAACATGGTTTCGCAAATTAAACATAAATTGAATTATATGGCCTTTTGTCCACCCATTTGAAACAACAGCTAATAGCAGAGAACAAAGTTAAAAAAGCGCAGTGGCAAAGACTTTTCTAATATATCATTGTATGTCATTATGCCATGCCATACTAATACCGTATGCTTAATATGTCACAGAGTCATGTGATTATACAGTGAATGAATATCTTTTCAATTAGTCTCCAGGAGACAGAGACAAGAAGGCGAGAAATAACAAGAAGTACTGTCCATGAACCTGTTGATGTCATGTGGCTATGGTCATCACAGAATCATGAGCTCGCAAATTAAACCTGGCAGCAGATTCCTTGTTGAGTCAACATGCACATGGCAGCAGGGTATGCGAGCAGAAATGAATTCATGTGTGTGTGTGTGTGTGTGTGTGTGTGTGTGTGTGTGTGTGTGTGTGTGTGTGTGTGTAAAAGTTCGTTTGAGATATCAAATTAATGTGAGCGGAGTGTGAAGACTGTGTTTGTAAAGGCCCGATGGCCAAAGGGCAAGGCTGAAGCCAAGGCCGAGGACGATGAAACGAATGCGAACGAATGTGCATCAGAACCCCCAGTGGAGCAGCGCTGGAATAACTATTCACATGTTACAGTTGTGTGCCTCCTCCCCGAACACGAACACTCGCTAACACCTTTCAGCAAATAGCAGAAACTGACCAGACACGGATGGTCGGTTAAGAAATGACACTGTGAAAGGTACATATAAGTACTGTAATCGCCTTGTTACAGGGAAATCACATGTAGGGTGAAGCTAAACAAAACACATACTTAAGCACTGTGAAGAAAAACATGCCAAGAGACTGTGCTGGAGCCCCCATATGTGTGCAAGACTGAAAGCACAAAAAGCCTTCAAGTATGGCCCGAGACTCCCCTCCAGACATGTTAATATTATTCTAATGACATCGTATGTATACAATATCGTCTCCATCTTATGGTTTAAGTGTGGCTTGCTATGCATGCTCATTTTTTGTTTGACTGTGGGTGTATATGAATGCATTATAAACTCCTGGAATTCGATGAATTATACATCGCAAAATAGAATTTATCATAGGGAGCATTTGCAGCATCTTTGAAACGAGGTAGATGAAACAGTGTATTTTCTGCCTCGCCAGTTTTGGTGGCTGGACACGGTGCATTATTCATCTCAAGTGCCACAGGCCAAGGAGAACTTTCCCAACTGGTTACAGAAGCTGCACCGTCTTCTACATTGTCCATCAGCCTCGCTATTGACTTCTTCGTCTTGACCTTGTGTTTTTCTGAAAGGCCTGATGACAGCTGTCTCTGCAGAGCTGTCCCCTTTTTTTAACTCATTGCTTCAAAGGAGCTTTAAAAACATTTACGTGTGTCTGTACGTGTTATAATCCCCCAATATATGCTACAGTCCTGAGCTCATGCCCTTGTATAAATTCCACCTCACATAAACAAGAAACATAATGATAAAGATTTCACAAAGCATTTTATCTTCCCGCTAAGACGCACTTAAAGCTTCTAACTAAATGTGTCCTCCTAAATCCCATTCAAAAAGCTTCTGAAACTTTTACTAAAGAAAAATGAGAACTCCTAAGTCAGGAGAAAGACTCCATTCTTCCATTGCTACGGCTGATGTCAAGTCTCAAGCTGGCTTTCAATGACCTCAGCGATTGGTTGATGAGTAACAGGCCTGCGCCGGTGAGCAGGCGTGCACTTCATATCCTACTGCAAAGATTGATAAAGAAATAATGAAAGAAATATATGCCAAGCTACACATGAGATAATAATAGAGCACTCAGAACACAGACAGAGCATTCACACAGTTTTTCAAAATGTATCTGTATGAAGACACAGCTGTTTAGACAGAAGCTAGTTAAAATGTACAATAAGACATTACGTTCAATTAAATTTTGGCACTAAGTGGGTTGTTTTGGTTGGTTATTGCATCCTTAACAAGCTCCATAATCAGTCCCTCGTAATTGAGATGGTATCTGTTACAGTAAACTGCATTCCAAAATATTGTAACATGGAATGACAGAAACCGTTGGTTTTAGTGAGTTAGGAGTCCTCTCAGCTGTACATTCTAGTTAGGCAGTTTACAGGCCCAGATCTATGAGTAACTGTTGATTAATAAATAAGAATTTGTATACCATATGTCTTATTAAAACACTACACTGCAGTTACAGTGAGTTTTTTGAAAGTATGACAGCATTAATGATATGAATGATTATTTGTAACTGTAGAATTGATTGTTCTAAACTCTGTGCCAACCGCGATGGTAATGTTCAAACCTGAAATATATATTTACCCGCACATACACACACACACACATACTGTATATATAGTGTTTATGAAATAAGACCAATCCAACTAAAAACTATTCTAAACCTTTAGTTGACATTTTCAGTTATAATGTGTGCACTGAAAGAAAGTGTGTTATATGTGTTGTTCGTTTTTGTTTGCATGCGCTACTCAGGACAGTTCAGATAAAGCACTTGGTATATACGTATTTCATTGAAAGGACATGTACACCACATGATTGATGTGACCTGCTTTCAAGTGTAGTACAAAGAGTGGGTGAATCTAAGGTGAAAAGGTGAATCTATATCATCCTATCCTTTCAGAACATAAAAGTGTATTCTCACAGGTGGTGTTTGGGTGGAGGTGGGGGTGGGGGTGGTGGGTGAATGGCAATTTAAAAATCTTTCTAGAGATAGCAGCTGGCAGTGAGCAGCGGTCTTGAGCCAACTCTGGTGTAGTGCTACTTTGAATGAACAGCTCTGTTTTGTGGCAAAATTGAGTTTGTATGAGGAAGAGGTGGGCTGTTTACTGACTAAATGGACTACATCATCTGCATCATCTACATCATCTGCGACTACATCATCTGTGGCCGTGTCCGTGCCACAGTCAGCCACTCTCCCTGTGCTCTCACTGAACTGGAACACTCCTGCAGCAACACTAAACAAGGGGATACATACTCTCACAGCTCTGCTCAATACACGACTAGTTAAACTATTACATGGAGTTGTAGCAGGGTGGTTCCTTCGAATACAATAGCTCTGGTTCAGCAGACTGAGCTTACTGCTTTTTAATATGAAGAATCCGCCTTAATAAAACATGGCGTCTGGTGTGTGTGTGTGTCTGTCTGTCTTATGTGTATGCGAGGACTCGGTACCTCATAACGGTGGTTTCGCAAGTTCACACACATCTACAGAGGAAGCAATAATATACAAACTGCGGAGTGAATAATTCAGACACAGAATACATAAATTGAAAATCAGCCATGATTTAATTAGCGCGGCTGTAAAGACGGAGCTACCCTCAGAGTAAACAAACTCATGGGTCTCGCCGGCTCGTATTAACTCCGTTGTGAGAGAGACTACAGAAGGAGAAACATGATCAACCTTCTCAGAGTGTGTGGTGGGTTTTTCACGCTTCATATGGCAAGTAGCTCGAAGCTCTGTTCGTGGTTGTGCATGGAAATCATGACGCTTGTTGTGGTGAGGTGTTTTTAAGGCCCATCATGTGCCGGCACACATGCCAATGAGGATCACAGCATCAACAGTGACTGAGAGTAATGGAGAGGTTGGTGGTTGAGACTTTCCTTATATTTCACTGAAATGGCTGTTCGGCTCTTAATTTAATACTGCCACCGGGCTTTCACTTCTTTAGGTGTCTAGGATCAGTCATAAGAGACACCGGGGTGGGAGCTCTTGGTAGTTTGAAGTCTTTTAAAAAGCAAACATGGGGAATATTTTAATAATATGCCGGAGAGTGTGGAGTGTGGGCGGGTGACTTCTTTGCAATAAGTGCATTTTCAAAACCTGTCAAGCAATTGCAAGAGTAGATTTGTCAGTAATTAACAAGCTGATGCTTGTTTAACAAACTTTCTCTGACATTGAGACAATTATGGCAGACATCAAGTGGCTTGGCAAATGAAATACAAGGAAATCAATTAGGCGGGATTCAGTGGATATGATGGGCAGATGTAGCAGAATGACTCCCTAGTGTGGCACCTCCAAGGTCAGATGTATTTGTAACCTCATGTTATGGTGGATCATAAAATAACTTAAAATCACATCGGATCCATTAATGCCCTGGGGCTGAGTTGGTGTTACAGTTCATGTCATTCCATTGTGCCATCAACGTAACCCGGGGGGAGAGCTTGATGAGAACTTTTCCCACCAAGTTGAGTGTGATACATGTGTCATGTTCATCTCCCTCGCTACGCATCTCTCTGGCATTCTCCCTCTGGCATACACCCACACAGGGGCTTTGCAGATACACACACACTACTCCTAGAGCCTAATGTTTATGAAATGTTCACTGAGTTACTGATGAATAACACAACATGTGTTTTATATATATATATATATATATATTGATATATATGAAAATCCATACTAACACCTGGTTAGTAAAGATTCACTGCTTTATTTGTTTCTAAAGCAAACGTACGTCCTTGTTCTGTATTGATTTAGGACTCCATTTAAGCCCACGTTGTGTGGCTTCACAGCGGTGGCGTTTACTAGACATCCTGCAGAAATACTGGTGCCGACTTGGGGCTGCACATTTGGCTTTCTGCAATCAAACATCACAAACAGAAGGTCTAAGAACCCCAGTGGTGCTGATGCAGCACCTGTGTGCATTTTAAGGTTTCACAGAGGCAGAAATTCATAGTCATTCTGCAGAACTGGGTGACTAACAAAACACAGGACAGGAGTATACAAAGGGCCTGCAGGACACCACAGACTAACCTCAAATTGAAATCACTCTTCGCTATTGGAAATGATGCCTCTTTGACCTCTACATTTCAAGCTTTATTCTCATGATCGCAAAAATAAAGGAAGAAATTGCGAGAAAGAACTAGTGCTCTGTTATATATGCTGGTTGGGTATCATGCTGTATGGGAAACACTTTATAATAACGATCAGTAGTAATGCATTTAGAACCCTTCAGTTCATGATGAACTAATTATCAACATTTTTATATGTTGGTTAACAAATGTTATGTGACCATTTCTTAAATAAATGTGTTGTGATTGTGATTTCTAAACCATTCAAAAATCAAGTTAATTAGTTAACAATTAGTAACGATTAGTAATGAGTTGCTTTGAAGTCATTCAATAATGGAAAAATAAGGAAGAAACAGCTTACAAATTATTTAACAAATCGGCTAATGATTTCCATGTGGATTACATTATATTTATATCCAAAGCACCCATGTAATGCAGGGATATACTGTATACAAAGACCAGTTTCGTTATCCCATTCTTCACCAGCGGGCGTTTTATCCAGAACAAGTGTTTGAGAGTGACTGTCAAGGTGGGATCTAGACAATGCTGTGAACCCTAAGCAAGGTTCAAACATAGGCTACATATCTGAAAAGGCATACAGCTGTTAATACAATCCTCAATGTCACTTAGAAGCACTGCCATACAGACAAAAGATGTGCTGTTTGCTAAGACAAATTTGCATATGTTAGGAGCCTCACTGAAGGTTCACTGTATTGTATTTAGGAAATGTCAACACATCATTTCTTAATCATTAACAAACATATATAAATGTTTTGTTGATAATAAGTTCATGAACTAAAGGATTATAAATGCAGTAGTGATGGGAGTTGTGGCTATTAAATAATGAGACTAATGCTGTAAGTCGATTGTAATGAAGAAAACTTGTTATACTTGTATAACTCATAAATACATGAATGCACATCTCTTTATTTAATAGCCACACCAAATTGTTAAATGTACTACTATTCAATAGTTACCAAAACATTTTGGGCAAACATGAACTTTTAATCAGTATCAATCTGTGAACCAGGGACAAAGAACCATTTGAAAGGTGAACGTTTTCATACCTGTGCATTTCTCACACATGAACAAGATATATCTGAAAGCAATGTGCAATCCCCAAAACAGCCTCTCCCATCAGTGCACGTGAACTCCCTTTCTCCCATCAGCTCTTTGCTTTGGTATGTGGGAGTTTGTTATTAGATTTCACCCTCAGAGCCTGAAGGAGGCAGTGAAGAAAGATGCATATGGAAACAAAGAGAAGTGATAGATCTAGAGGGAGGTGAAAACACAGGGTAAGAGGTAAGAGAGAGAGAGAAAAAAAGAGTCCATACAACAAAACAGGAGATATTAATCTCAGAGGTTAAGAGCACGGAACATATAATTGGAGTCAGTAATTGCCCTGTGTAATTATGTGGCTGTAGTGTTCCTCCGCATCATAAACACTTTCCATTGTGGTCTCCCTGTGGAGAATAGAGCTTGAGCTGAGGTGGTGGTGGTGGTGGGGGGGAGCTAGTGGTGTTTCAATGGGAATACTTTAGCATTGTAAACACGCTGGCATGTAACATACTCTACTGCAAGCCAACGCCTATGGTTACCCATTTGTGCACTGAAACCATCTCCTCTGCCTCTGCCTGGACATCACCACAGGGAGAATGTCTGTGAGTGACTCACACACAGCTTTCCCACTGTCGTCACTTGAAGGAGTCTATTTACCAAACCACTGATCTCATTTCTTTTTGTATGAGAGGAATAGGAAGCAAGCTTGATGTTCATTACAAATAAATGTATCATATGTGACTATTTTCTCCTTATCTTGTTAACATTTACCTATTCTTTCGTATTGCTATTTAAACAAGGCTATTTTTGGCATATGATCATTACAACATTGTATATCTCACATTAACCTGGACCAGGGGAATATATATGTCAGAGCTTCCTACTCAATTATTATTGATTCTCCATTCCAGTGATGCTGTGAGCAGATGTAAATAAGATGTCAGCCATCCATGACATGAATGACCATATGAACTGTTGGATGATTCAGCTTTGATGGAGTGCCAAGTACGAACGTCCCTCCTCTCAAATCCCACTGCTTTCACTGTCCCCTGACAACTCCCTACAACTGTATACAATGCCACAAGGGACCTGTAATGTTTTGTTGCACGCTAAATGTGTGCCATGGGTATGAAGACACCTTTCCCTGCAGGTCTATGAAGGCCAGCGTAATTGTTGTATTATTGTTATCTGCTCTCTCATTGAGGTCCCTCTTTCATCATTTTATTTTCACACCATCTCAACCTCTCTCATAAGTTGGTTTTCACACTCTCCATTGTTTCACAGATAAATTATACCAGGGGGGATTTTGATTACATATTACAGTTATTAAGCATTCAATTATATTCTGTTTACCTGCTTTGCTAGTTACTCTAGCGTTTTCTGTCGCAGGTAAACAGTCGTGGTTGTGGCAAAACACACTGCACACCCACGGCGAGGATGCAGATTATTTTACTCTCCACTCAGTGAGTGAGAGTAATTATAGGGCTTCAGCTATCCAGTGTATATGCATGATAGGTCTGGCTACCTTGTATTTATGGTGATAATTACCATAGTGACAGCACAGGCGGGCTCTCATCTTGTCTCTCTATTCTTTTCTGTCATCAGCCCCCCACATGCATTGAAATCACAGTCACACATAAAAGCAGGCTTGAGATAGTATGTAATGAAACAGACAGACAGACACATACAGACACACACACAGACACACACACACACACACACAATGAAAACTCAAGGCTGTTTTTTTTTCGTCCTAAAGTTCTGAGATGTTCATCTAGAAATCATTTCATCTTCTGAATCAACAACCGTACGCTTTAGCCATCTGCGTTAAGCTCAAAAGGTGCCTGTTTTTTTGCTGAAGGTTAAGACGGATGCTTAGAGAAAAAAAGGGATTCAAAAAAGAGGGAGAGAAATGGAAAGAAAGAGGGAAGCTGGGGAGATGAACCACAGCAGATTCCGAGCTCTCTGCAGATGACGTTTATTCTGCAGTTTATCTCAATCCACCTGGTGAATAATTTAGAGGCCAGTTGTAGTGCTTTTAAACTGCCAGTGTGGGTTGGATGAAATGCGAGTGGCTCAAAGAATGCAAAGCAACCTTAGTGTGAAAAGTGAGGGGGAAAACGCAGGATTGATTCCACTTCGTGTGTGTGCACTCCACTGTTCTAAAGCAGCAACATATTTTAAAGGAAGATGGAGGGGTCATTTTGGGGGTCGACAGAAACACTCAGAAGCTGCGTACTGAAGTGTATACCGCTAACTGCTAGAAAGCATGTAGTGGCCATGGCGCAGTTGCTCCTTAGACATGTAGGTGTGCGTGTTTGAAAGTGAATATATGTGTTTGTATGCACACATACAGGGTGTAACATATATAAATGGCCATATATGCACGTATGTATTGGTTGGCACATTTTGATCTTGAGTCTAGCTTGTTAGCGAACCCCCAACAAAGGCTGAGTTCTTTGGCTGGCGGCCGCGGGGACCAGTGCTGTGGGGGTCTCATAGGAGAGGATGTGAGGGTGAGGTCAGAGAGGCCCTTTGATGTTGCCTGGCTTTGATGCAGGTGACTTTGTGTGGTACCTTTTAAACACCTTTTTGCATTCGCAGAAATGGTCGCTTTTGACAACCATTTCTCGAAACCCCCCTCGGGCTAACACTTTAAAAATAGCACAGCTTTCGTCATTTCCATCCTTTGGGGGGAAGGTGGGTCGGTGCTATATATGATGCTCTGACCGTTGATTCTTGACTCTAGGAGTCAAACTGTCGTTATGAAGACATGGTTAGCAGCAGTGAGAAACACACAGAATGGCTCAAAAACTAGAAATAGCACTGCATACTGCAGCCCAGCGCATACATTTCGGGTCTTCCTGCGAGGGCTGTTGGCCTTGCAATTAGAGCTTGCTGTCTGAGAAATGTTTAATATTTACATCCTTTTGGCTGGAAGCAGCTGGAGATCTGATAATACCTGCTGTATTTACAGACTGGAGGGAAACAGAAGCTGCTTTCGTATCTGTCAGCCATTTACATTTACAACATTCCCTGATTTGGTCTTCCACACGCCTTCGCATTTTTGGTCTTTAACAAGTCTGTCACTTTTTTTTTTCTACACTTTCAAAAATGTTTGTTAAAAGCTTAGTGCTTGTGTTGACTTGGTCAGAGTCCACTAAAACACATTG
Source organism: Clupea harengus (assembly GCF_900700415.2). Lineage (NCBI taxonomy): Eukaryota > Metazoa > Chordata > Actinopteri > Clupeiformes > Clupeidae > Clupea > Clupea harengus. Next base: position 15,602,510 of record NC_045155.1, on the reverse strand, counting down.
ATGGCTGCTGCTGCTGCTGCTGCTGCCTATCTTTTGCTGTTGTTTTCTGGCCAGCGCATGAAGTCTGACAGTTTGACTGATTGCATGATTTGCTCGCAGTTAAGTTCAGGGAAATCCACTCGCTCCCTGTTTTATGACACCACCCTTTTAAAGCTGACCCGTGCGTGGCTATTTTCCAGTGTAAGAGGGGGGAAAACAGGGGTTCCAGCATGCGGGTAACCTTTTGCAAATTGATGGAATGAGCAGTGCGTGGTGGGAGCACTTGACGTGTTGGCCCATGTGTGTGTGCAAGCAGGCACTCCACGAGATTGAGGGCGCATACGAGGAGGCTAAAGCCGCACCAGGCCCCCCCCCCCCGGTCGGTCAGGGGGAGTTTAAGAGTCACGGGTAGGCACCCCGTCAACCGAAACTAAGGCCTTGCTTTAGGATTTCACTCAAAACTGCTTATGAAATCATTAATCATAGTGAACAGGAGGTAGCGGTTTTAGCAGATGCTTGTAGATGTAGTGAGAATAAAAGGAGTGAGAATGACCATTACCACTCAAGGCAAGTGCTCTCATGGGATTAAGGACAGGCCATTATTGTGGCAGAGTGCATAAACGGAGGGCGAGGGTGGAATCTCCATCTCCAAAAAAGGCTGTGGATTACGTCTGTGTTAAATATCATTAAACTAAGACGGTCAACAGTTCAATCTTTGTGCCTGGAAAGTGTTTAATAATTGTTATGGCCTTGTGGATTCCTGTGGCAGAGTTTAGATTGGGACATTGGGTGGTAATTCTGTCTGATGGGGACAGAGTGGATTAGGGCCATATGCAGTCACCGGATTTCACTCAGCCCATGTGGAAATGGCAGGGGAAAAAGTGTTTAAAAATAAAAGGCACACACAAAAGCTGATAAATCTGAAACCATTGGAATTGGAATAAATTCCTCATTTGCAGCCATTGTAAACCTCTTCAATCAAAGCTATTGTACAGCTTCTGGTCAGGCTTGACTAACTCTGTTGTTTGATCACAGAGGTCAGGCACCAAAGTGCCTCAGAGAGTGGGCTGAGAGAACCATTTTTTACCATTTCATTAAACATCAGCTACATTTAACATTCAAATCTTTCCCTCCACAATTAGTTTTGCATTTGTACTAGCAGCCGATATAAACTGACTAAAAATAACAGTGAAATCATGAAGGAGTCTAGTGAAAGGAGCCAATTTTGCTATTGAAGGAAGCGAAGAGGACATCCTATGCTGTGAGCATGAGGTTCTAGGAATAGATACGCTTCCATCAAACCCATCTTCCATCTATCAGTGTCACCTTTACCTCTCTGTACATTTTAAATGATTACATGTTAGATTCATTTTTTTTTAAAACAAAGATTCAAGACGATGGATACATTACCTCAACTTTACTTTTACTTTTCATAAAAAAAAACATATCTTTAAAACAATCACTCACAAATAGATAAATACCTCTCATTGTACAAATCATGTCTGTTCTTGTTGGCTGCCATGTGTTGAGCTGGAAGCCTGCATGTGTGTGCACATGCGCTGCCAATGAGAAGTATGTAAAGGGAGACTACTAGTGGTGAGATTGTGAGTTTCATGTCAGATCCCTTGTCCACTACCATAATAATCACAATTTCCTTTGGTATGAAAATAACAAATTGGCGAATTTCATGCTGTCTGCACATTTTCCAATTTCAAAATGCATATACACAAAACTCTTTTCTGATACGAATGTGATATTTAGACCAAATATATCTCTGGTATAGATTTTATAGGTAACATCTTTATAGGTATAGTTCATTTTCAAACATGCCAAATATAAACCAATGAAAATATTTACCATTTACAAGACAGACAGCTAGGTCATGTTACTGTTAGTCACAGCCCCAAGGCACTTAGTGGAACTCCTCACGCGGTCACCTTTGAAGTAACACAGCGTCACATCTTCAGGGGGAAAAAAAGCATTCTTCAAATGACCTCAATTTTCTGCCATTACCGCCATTTCTCTTGTACCTTTCTCTTCGAGCTCTCCAGAATCTCAGACCCTCTAAATTCCGCCTCATCGAAACTTTTGAAAGCGCCTGCCTCCTTCCTACCACCTTTTACCTCTCTGCTGCCTCCATCTCTATCCTACAGGCAGTGGTCAGGAGCTACAGGGCTACTAGACTGTGTGTGTAATTATATATATAACTGTACTGCTTGACTCTTAGATTGTATTTTAAGTATTTTAAGACTACTCTGAAACTGTTCCAACTTGCCACCACCATTGGCTTCAGTTGGTTTCACTCAAATCAAGAAAGGCTACTAATTGCTGGGTTGCAGTTGAAAGACACTCCCACAGCAATCAAGGCACTTTGTCAAGGCAGAAACTGGGAGGACCTTCAGCCGGGTGCAATCAGTGAGCATGCTACTTCCATAGGGCTGTTGCTGAAGCGTCAGCGGAAGTGTCAGCCCTCATGCTCAGCCCTTTTCGTGTGAAGACCTTTTTGGGTAAAGACGTGCAAGTCTACCTGTACAAGACCTTTTTGGGTAAAGACGTGCAAGTCTACCTGTACAAGACCTTTTTGGGTAAAGACGTGCAAGTCTACCTGTACAAGTCCACCGAAACAAGGCTCACAAACAAGGTAAACTTTTCATTTTGATTCTGCCATAGCCATGTGTCACAGTAGCATCTCTGTTGTCACTGGTTGTCAAAAAAGATCACAGCGCAGCAGACGGCAGCGCAACCTGGGTAATCTCCGCTCACTTCAACAAACCTCTTCGGCTGTAACCTCTTTCTCTGTTGGCCTGTGGAACTGTCAGTCTGCAGTCAGGAAAGCTGATTTCATCTCAGGTTATGCCAACCACCTCTCCCTAGGGCTCTTAGCTCTCACGGAGACATGGATCACACCTGAAAACAATGCTACCCCGGCAGCACTCTCCACCAACTATGCCTTCTCCCATACTCCCCGGCCATCTGGTCGTGGAGGTGGGACGGGGCTGCTGATTTCAGACAACTGGAAATTCACTCCACTGCTGCCTTCAAACAGGTATGCCTCCTTTGAATATCATGCAATTATGGTAACTGCTCCTGTTAAAACTTATGTGATTGTTATCTACCGTCCACCAGGACAACAGGGTGATTTCGTCCATGAGCTGGACACCCTGCTGTCATCCATCCCTGAGCAGGAGTGTCCAACACTCATCCTTGGCGACATGAACATCCACCTAGACAATCCCAACTCAGCTGACTTTCGAACCCTGGTTCACTCGTTCGACCTACAACAGGTCCCCACTCCTCCAACTCACAAAGCAGGAAAAGAGCTTGACCTCATCCTTGCTCGGAACTGCACCACGGACAACCTAACGGTAACCCCTCTGCATCCTCGGACCACTTCTTCATTCGCTTCGATGTTCGGCTCATTGAGCAACCCTCTGTCCCCCCTCCGATGGTCTCGTTCCGGCGCAACCTCCGCAACCTCTCTCCCACCCACTTTTCCTCTCTGGTTTCTTCTGCTCTTCCACCTTTATCCACTTTCTCCTCACTAGGTGTCGATGATGCCACAGAATCACTCTGCTCCACTCTGAGCTCATGCTTGGACACTTTGTGTCCACTTTCCACCAGACCTGCTCGTTCTACCCAGTCTCATTCGTGGCTGAGTGATACCCTCCGAACGCAGCGCTCCAATCTCAGAGCGGCTGAGAGAAAGTGGCACAAATCTGCAGCACTGGACGATCTTGCAAGCTACCAGACACTGCTGGCCTCCTTCTCATCCAGCATCACTGCTGCTAAGAAGACTTTTTTCAACGACAAGATCAACGGTGCAACTGACGCTCGGAAACTATTCTCCACCTTCAAAACTCTGCTCTACCCTCCTCCTCCTCCCCCAGCTACTAACCTCACTGCTGATAACTTTGCTTCCTTTTTCACAGAGAAAGTGGCAGCCATCGGGAAACAGTTCGACCAACTGTCTCCCCCCCTAAGGGCGCAACCGTCAATGGCTCATCATTTCCTTCTTTCACCCTCTCAGCGAGAGTGAGGTCTCCAAAATCCTAACAGGTAGCCGTCCAACTACATGCCCGCTGGACCCCATCCCATCCAATATCCTTCAAGCCATATCGCCTGCCGTCTTACCGGCAATAACACAGGTGATTAATGCTTCATTTAATTCTGGAACATTCCTTCTTCATTTAAAGTGGCTCGGGTAACACCGCTGCTCAAGAAGCCGTCTCTCGATCCCACTCAGGTGGAAAACTATCGACTCTCTATTCAAAAACCATTGAGAGGGCAGCTTCCAAACAGGTCACAGAGTTCCTGTCAAGGAACAATCTCCTCGATCCAACCAGTCTGGATTCAAAAGTGGTCACTCCACCGAAACAGCCCTGTTGTCTGTGACAGAGGCCTTGAAAACAGCTAGAGCAGCAGCTCAATCCTCAGCTCTCGTCCTGCTTGATTATCAGCTGCGTTTGATACAGTCAACCACCGCATCCTTCTGTCCATACTGTCAAGTATGGGCATTTCTGGCAAGGCGCACTCCTGGTTTGAATCCTACCTCACTGGGCGCTCGTTCAAGTGTCATGGCAAGGTCAGCTGTCTGTACCTCACCACCTTACACACAGGGGTGCCCCAAGGCTCGGTGATGGGACCACTTCTCTTTGCCATTTACACCACTCGCTGGGCCCTATCATCCGCTCGCATGGTTTTTCCTATATTTATGCCGATGATACTCAACTGTTTCTGTCTTTCCCTCCTGAGGACACCACTGTCTCGGCGCGGATCTCGGACTGTCTTGCTGATATATCCACATGGATGAAAAACACCACCTTCAGCTGAACCTGGCCAAAACGGAACTGATGGTCTTTCCAGCCAAACAGGCATCCACCACAACATCAGCATCAATATGACTCTTGTCTCTTGTTCCATCCAAAACAGCAAGAAACCTCGGGGTCATTATTGATGACCAACTGACTTTCACGGACCACATTGCCTCTGTCTCTAGGTCCTGCCGCTTTGCGCTATTCAACATCCGCAAAATCAGGCCGTACCTAACCCAGTATGCCACCCAGCTGCTGGTGCAAACCTTGGTGAATTCCCGCCTTGATTACTACTGCAACGCCCTCCTAACGGGCCTGCCGGCTTGCGTGGTGAAACCACTACAAATGATCCAGAACGCGGCGGCGCGTCTGGTGTTCAACCAACCGAAGAGGGCACACGTCACCCCGCTACTCATTGACCTCCACTGGCTGCCTGTAGCTGCTCGCATTAAGTTCAAGTCACTTATGCTTGCCTACAGAGTGCTTGATGGTTCTGCTCCCACCTACCTAAATGCTCTTGTAAGGGCAAATGTTACACCCAGGATGCTGCGCTCTTCTAGTGAGCGTCGTTTGGCACTGCCGTCTGTGCAAGCACGGCAGTCCAGACTATTCTCATTTGTAGTTCCACGTTGGTGGAATGAACTACCCAGCACTACCAGAGCAGGGGCGTCCCTCTCTACCTTTAAGAAGCTCTTGAAGACCCAACTCTTCAGAGAGCACTTCCTGTCCTAACTGGCACTTCGACTAGTGCGTAACTTGCAATTACAGCAGTTACATTCTGCACTTCTTTCTTTCTTTTTATTTCATTTTGTTATATTTCTTATGTAAAGTAGTAGTTATTTATTGTTACACCAGGTTCTATTGCTCGTAGCTTGAATATTCTCTCCCTTGTACGTCGCTTTGGACAAAAGCGTCTGCTAAATGACTAAATGTAAATGTAAATGTAATGGTCAGAGTGGGCCTTTGAACCCTTGTGTCCCAGGTGCAGGGGGAGTGCGTGAGATGAAAGATGCGAGATTGGAGAGCCGGGCTCTCTGAGCCGCTCCTCTCCCGAGAGGAAACAGATTGTGTTGGCTCGCTTTTACACACTCAAACTGAATCACCCTAGTTAGAAAGGAAGAGAACATTTTGGAACTGAAACTCCTACACGTCTTGCCATCCTGTCACACAAACACACACACACACACACACACACACACACACACACACACACACACACACACGCACACACACAACACAAACACACACACACACACTTCCCAACAATCCAACCTGATTGGCAAACACAACAAAGTCAAACAGTGGCGGATGGGAATGCTTAATTAATCGTTCTCCACAAACCCCAAAGACTAATTATTGCTAAGATAATAATAAAAGCTAATTAATTGGTATTTTTTGTTACTTCATTCTCTGAAACTAAATGTAATTAATTCATTTCAAGAGAAGTGTGACAGGCGAATTTCAATACATGGTAATTAGTTAGCGAGTTAATAGCGCCAAAAAAATAAACCTTGTTTTGATTGTGTGCTCATGCTCCCCGAGTTTAAACTTGTGTGTTCAGAGAGCTTGATGTTGCAAAGTAAACACAATTAGATGTCAGATCAAACCAAGGTCAGAGGGAAAAATCATAGCCTATAGCGCAAACTGAACTACAAGCAAACACAAGGACATCATCAGTCCACATACACAGACAAAGCAGGACTCCAGGACTAAAGCTGGGGAAAAAAAAAAATCTTTTGGGTCAAACCACTTTTCTCACTCCTTTTGTGTCACTCAAGGTGATTGATGGCTCAGCGGTTGAATGGTGCCAGCCAAGGACAAGTGTGCCTTTTTCACATTAAAGTCCACATCTTTACATAAAAATATGTAACTGCGTAATTTTATGAGCAAAGTACATACATTTTCATACATTGAATACTTGCAACTGTATTGATCCAGGGACCATTAAAGCAGCATTGCCAAGGACATAGATTCTGAGCTATATGTAACTTACAGTGCAGGACACAGGGTTTTTCATATCAGTTAGACTTGGAGTTTCCTCTCTCTCGCTGATGCTTCAGTGCAGAGTTTGTCTGTTAGTAAACATCTTCACACAGAAAGGGAAACTCAACTCTAGTTTGTGGTTGTTTCCTAGTCTAGTTTTGTATGTTTTTCTTGCCATATAGTGTGAAAACTGATGACTGATGACAAATATGACACACCATTTCTTATTTTCCTTGAAAACTTATAGTGTGAAAAACTATTATTATTTCACCATTTTAGGTATGATGTTGTAGGAAACAACAGGGTTTCATTTTTTTCCTCAAATTCGTTCATTTTGATTGTACACAGTAAAGTAAATGGGAGATAAATCCAAGGCCTGCCAAGACTATTCATTATGTAGTTTAGTTATCAGGACTGTGGTGTAAATGTAAGAACAATTTCACAGTACGATATTGTTAAAATTCATCAACTGGCAAGCTGGCTACCTTTCATCTGGGCAAGCTGTACCGTTAGTGGTGTTTGTAAGGAAAAAACACTCTGGTTTAGCTGGTTAGCATGCCACTTTAAACAAAAACCCCTTACTGCCCCTTAGGCTATTTCCAGAAGGGGAGGAAATCTTCCTCCTTCTTTCAGTTGCATGGACTTATCAGTACATAACACTTGAACCATGTTAATTCTGCCCAATGAAACTATACATATCTGTAGATATAAGATAAACACCACGTCACAAAAAAATATTCAGGAGAACAAATTGTGACTAGTTGTGTACTTTATTATTCTGTACTTTGTGATCAATACAAACTACATTAGGAACAGATTGGAAGCTTACAAGGAGATACAGACAACACTACGAAAAACTATTATAACTAAGACGATGTTGGCTGTAGCCATTAGGCCTTTCAGCTGGGCCTCCATAGTGCTGTACCTTCAGGCCACCCCTAACTGTGCAGTGAACCAAAAATGTTCCACTCAACCTGACCAGTCGAATAGAAAAAAGGCCTTGATGGTGATGGTGGTGGTAGCTCAGGTATTTAAATCACATTTCTTTTTGCCTCATCTCATTTGAGATAAACATCTACCATAATTGACAAAAAAAAACAATTCTAGCTACCTCTCTCCACAGCAGCTTTGAACAGTATTCACTTTACTGTGTAAATAATTGTGCCTCATCCCCAAACACCAATGTTGTCTTGAGAGAGAATCAGAGGAGGTAATATTGAGTCTAAACATTTATTAAAACTGCCCTCTAAACTAGTTTCCATGCTGTTTAGAGTTCAAACTCGTTGTAAAATTCTCCAGAATCTTTAGCTCGGATCTTAACCTAAAGTTCATTGTGACAAAGAACACTCAAACATAACATGCTGCACACTGTGACGGTTGTGGTGCGACCGCATTTGAACGGTGCACACCTGCCCCTATATTAGCGACCGCTAGGGCACACAAGCACACATGGTTTTGCACTCACACGCACACACAAACAAACATACAACTGATTACACGAACTTCAACAAAGTTCAAAACCATTTAATAAAGTGGACAAGGTTGGTGCACCAAATGTGTGTCACTAAGGAAATCTAAATGGATTACTGACTTGTTGGAAAGTTTGTGTCCCCTGCTGGCTGGTCGGTCCGACAAAGAAGCGCCACCGGAAACCCAGAACATTTATTTAGGTTCCTAGCTCGTTACAGTGCTAATTGCCCTCACTGCCAGAAGGGACTCTACAAATGATCTGGGCCAAACCACCTCGATAAGGTGTTTTTTGTACATACCTGGAAAATAGGATTATTTATTACCTAGTTATTTCTTTGTTGTTTAAAACACTGAGAAATACTATGTGTATGTTTCAGGGTCTGTCTTGTAATCTGTGTATGGTTTGATTTTTGTGTCTACCACTTTTTTTTAGAAATGGTGCTGGCCACCTCCTATATATGTTTATTGTTCTGTCTAGGGGAAGTTTTGTCTTGTCAGGTATGTGCATTTATGTAGACCTTTAGACTGCTGATTGTTGCCCTCTGGTTTTTAGAGGCTTAGCAGGTTATATTTTCATTGAGACTGCTGATTATTGTCCTCTGCATATTGAGAGGCTGAGCAGGTTTCCTGGACATTTTGAAGAGTATTAAAACATATATCTTTGAATCCGCACTCTGTCTTTGAGCTCTTTGGCCAAACCCACGTTTTGACAGTAGACCGAGGCTCGGTCTGTCACACACACACACACACATTCAGGTATTCACCATGTTGCCCCTAGTTGACCTCCCCCCTTCTTCCCCTTCCTCTTATGTGACTTTTCACCTTCATCTGAGTTAGTTGGTAGAAACAAACAACCAATGAATGTTTGTTTGTTTTTTTTTTTAATTTAAAAAATAGTAATCAAAGATACAACAACGGTTAACCACTTAAAACCTCTTTAAATGTAAACCAACTAGGCTGCAAAGAAAGTAAAATGGTACTTCATTAAATGTAGCCTACATCTCTGATTTGTGCCTGCAATGCTATAAACAAAACAACAGTGTCATTTTATACAGGACTAGAACTGGATACTCCTCAGTCCCCCGCCCATGACTAACTTGATATGGAATCAATAATCAATAACAATCAACAACAACAATCACTAATGATGATTAGAGGAAGTAGCAAACAGAGACGTATTTTTGAAAACTGATATCATTGCATTAACATCATTACCGTTTATTGTTACATTTTGAATTAATATCAGCATTGCTGTATTAATGGCCATGTTAAAGAACAGAGTAGCTGACCGAGTGGTCCTCTGCCTTCCCTATTTCTGTCATATTTAACATTCTGATGGCTATCATAGGTCATTCTCATTCTGTTGTAACAGGCAACAGGTAACGTATAGTATGAATGTGTGAATGTTTTTCAGACCCAAGAGGCTGAAAATTGTTATTTTGTTTGCTCTTTTGTTTGTTTATACCACTAATCATAGCTCCCACCAGGTGGGAATTTTCATTAGTTGAACTGCAAATGAACACGAAACCATGGCAGCAGTGTCAGCTTATTTTGCACATCACTTTGCAGGTTAGAAAATTATCAACGACACTTAATGTACCATATGGTTACAGTACGTCAATACAAAAATTGAATAGGAAAAATTTCAAATTAAGATTATTATTACAATTTGTAGCAAGTGCTCTCATGTGAAGATCCTTGAATAGGTATGCATCTCACAACTGCTGTGATAAATGTGGCACCACGGTCAACGCTTTTTCCACTGCAGTTCATCCCAAACCAAGACCTTTTAATTCATTGTAAGGCTGAATAAAACCTGGAAGCACCTATTTAGGACATGTGATCAGTCTCCTCAATTGAAGATATGGTACTCAAGTCAAGTGCAGATATCTCAATATTGCCCACACCTGAGGGACATGGAAACGTGTGTGGAGCCTCATTTATTAAGGGCCACCTTAGAGCACAAACAAAGAGCTCGGGAGCTGCTCTCTCTCTCTAAGCCTGCACAGCTCAGGGAGGCTCCTCCGGCTCACGGACAAAAAAAATTGGCACATCTTTATGGAGTATGTACTCATCTACTTTATCAAAGGAGGAAAGGAAGATGCTCAATTTATCACACTTTTCTTTCCGCGGAGAGCAGAAAAATAATCATACCATTATTTGGCGAAATAAAAAGAGGAAATTGATTCAGGATCAATCGTACCTTCTTGTTGTTGTGTTTGTGTTGGTATTTTCATTTGTTTGAATTGCACAGCTGCCGTTGTCGCAGTATGCAGAGCCAATGGCTATGGGGAATTGAGAAGAGGCTGGGATGATTACAGAACTCCAAGGACACCATGAATAAATATGACACACCATTTCTTCCTTTCCTTATCGAGCTGAGCCAGCAGCAGAGCCAGAGACGGTGTTCTCATCAGCACGAACAGGTCTGCCGCTCCACTAACAGATGTCTTGCAGACAGCATGATGAATGCATATGTGAGGCAAACATACATATCACCTCACTGTGAAATTCTGCGCAGGCACCAGTATATGCACCTAGTTCTTCCCTCCTTCCCTCCCTCTGCTGCTTCCCCCACTAAATACACTGGTTAGTCGAGGGGGTGGATTTTCAAAAATGTAAATACACACGCTTTAAGATTAAGACCCACTGTAGCACAGAAGATAAGTTGTGTGCCAAGCCGACGCAAACCCACGTCATGCAGAGAACTACCAATACTCATCAACACATCATTACCAGACAACAGGCTGAAGTCAATGATTGTAGAGCAGGGTTTCCCAACCCATGGGCCGCGGCCCATTGGTGGGCCGCCGAGCACCATCCAGTGGGCCACGAAAATGTTTCAGGTTTTTTTTTTTCACGAATTTTCCACGAAGAACGGATTTTTAGTTGAGAACAATATTAATTAGGGATATCATAATTAACGCGTTAATCTATGAGATTATTGTGGCTGAGATGAATGCGATAAAATATTTTAACGCAACTTTGTTTACTTCCGGTGTGCTTTGACCCCTGACACGAAACCGCCGCGTGCCTGCAGTCAGTTAGATAGGAGAGACCGAGACGGTAGTTGTAGATTGAGAGAGCTGAGGGATTGTTGGGCGGAAAGTTTCTGCTTAAAAATAACGGAACAATCGACAAAACTAAAGTTGTATGTAGCATTTTTCAAGCTGAATTTAGCGATCACAGAAGCAGCTCGTCTTTAAGTTATCACCGTAATGCAAAGCACCAGACAGAAAGCAGTCCCAGGTTAGATGGTCGCCAACCCACACTCCACGACTTCTCTAGGAAAGTAACTAGACCAGTCCGTGAAAAGGTTACCAACGCTGTAGAAAAATTGAAAGAATGACAGCACTGGTAATGTCATACCACCGAAAACTATTCAAATTCAGCGTAAATACAACCCTGATTATATTAGATTTGGTTTTGTGAATGGAGGTGACGTCGTCGTTGAGCCCAGGGCGCAGTGTGTCGAGTGCGTTTTAAAGCTGTCTAATGAGGCGCTCAAACCTTAAAATCTGAATCGACATTTGGAGACGCGACATCCAGCCCCCACATACAGAACTGGAAAGGATGAAAGGTAGCCCGTTCCTTTTAAAACAAGTTAGACGAGTCGACGGACGTCAGTAAAGCTCCATTAGTGCAGTTTTTTGTGCGTTATCATTGGAGTGGTATTCTACAAGAGGACATGCTTTTCTGCGCAGAGCTACCAACTCGAACTACTGCCCAGGAATGCTCGGTTCTATTTATGTTGATAATAGATTGCAGCCACAGATTTAAATCATTATTTCAATTATTTGAATCATTATATTGACCTATTTGAACCTATTTATTTGAACATTATTTTAACCTATTTGTTTGCATGTCTGAAGCATCACCTCTTTTAATTAGGCCTAGCTGAGTGGTCTTGTTTGCATGTTTCATCACTTGTTTTGAGTGCATGCTATCTTTTGAGTCTATTCTGGTTTTATTTCCTTGCTTGTTTGCTGTGCACAAATAGACCTAGGCCTACTGCAATTTCTTTATTTCAAAACTCTTTTGGATAATAAATCCCTTTTGACTGAAAATGCTCTGTGCGGTTTTATGTTGTTTTCTGGTGCACAATACAATTTTGATTGCAATATCTAGAGAAAGATTTTCTTGTATTAATTACTAGGCTCCCACCTGTAGCAGGTGCTGATGTTGCTCTTTGTGACACATAACAATCGCTTATTATTAAGAATGGAATATAGATTAGCTAAAATAAGCGGGGTGTCTGTTGGGCCCCGACCTGTTACAAATACGAAAAGGTGGGCCTCGGAGTAGAAAAGGTTGGGAACCCCTGTTGTAGAGCCACGTGATAATCTCAGTTACAATGACAATGTCGGTTGTCATACCAGTAAAAACATGTTGATGATATTGTCACTGCCATCAATGTTTCTGAGCTGGATGAGATGGGGGATGAAGGCATATGTTATTATGTATGTTTATTATTCAATACACCTAGGTCAAATGTTCTGCACTCTATCACTCAATCTCTCTCTGAAATAAGCACACACAAATTTCATTCCTCACTCCTTGCTTAAACTTTCCCATGCTACCTTGTTTTTTTGTGGGATGAAATATGTCTCAAGGCAACATATTTTGAAATTCAGCATGGGAAATGTATTAAGGTTCATGGGAAAATATTGAGGAATTCCTTTGTGATACAGTTGTTCAACAGGACCATAGAATCTCTCAACAGATGTCTAAACATTGTTTCCAAACATTACTTCCAGAATTTACAGTTGATTTGGCAAACAATTTAGTTGTGAGTGATGGTCTCTCCGATACATGATTTCACAAAATTCTAGCATCCAGCTATTAAAAACCTATGTAAGTTCTTAACCCACTCCAATAGCACTTACACATTCATTGTCACAGAAGTCACACAAGGAAGGTGATGTGTCTTTTATGCGAAAGAGAGATAAAAACATGTGCAAAAACGAGGACGTTTTGAGCAAAACAGTGTGAGATACCCACGAAAGCTTCGGGCTTTCTTCAGTGGTCTAATGAGCACCCTGGTGGACTCGGCAGCCTTCACGTCAACGCTACTTATACCACCATGACTGTTATGTTGTTGTAGTGTGTGCCCCCCCCCTCTCCCGCCGCTTCCCAGATGATTAGCTTGAAACAAAAACGTACAAATCACTGTCTTTAGCCCAAATCTATGGTGGGAGGTTTTGTAAGCAGTCACCTGGGAGGTACATGTTTTTTTGTTTAACTGTGCATTGGATGTAGATCAAAGTGTGTGTGTCCGTGTGTGTGCATACGTGTGTTTGTGTGTGTGTGTGCATACGTGTGTGTGTGTGTGTGTGTGTGTGTGTGTGTGTGTGTGTGCGTGTGTGTTTGTGTGTGTGCATGGTGAGGGGAGGGTATGTAGATGTGAAGACAAAAGAGCACACGTTTGGCTCTCTATGAAGCTTTGGAATCCACACATGAATTTGGCAGCGGGGATGCGTGCCGAGTGGAAATGGGACATAAACAGAAAGCCTGTAAACACAGACCTTATGGACACCAATTAATGGAAAAGCGCTTGTCAAATGTTTGATGTTTTGAGGCAATCTTGTTGTTTTCTGTCCCTGAAATCATTCAGTGCATATTTCGTCCTTAGTTAGCCATCCCAAAATGGCTTCAAAGTCACGTCCATTTCTAAAGCTGCCCAGGGAATAGAAGCATGGGCGGATGTAAGAGAAGCAGCAGTGAACACCAGACTGGCTAACTCAAACTGCTGTGTCACCTCAGTGAGTGATTGTGAGTGTGTGTGTGTGCGTGCGTGTGTGTGTGTGTGTGTGTGTGTGTGTGTGTGTGCGTGTGCGTGTGGGCGGGGGTGTTTGTTTTGACCCTTCCTCGTATCTCATACGCCACTGATAATAATTGTCAAAATTTTTCACAGAAGGAGAGCAAAGTGAAAGAACATGAGACAAAGAGCCAGAGAAAGGGAGAGATGGAGGGACAGGATGGGCTATCGGGGGGAGCGAAGGAGAGGTGGCCAGGCAGGGAGGAGGGTAGGTACTCGCTACCCATCGAGTGCCATCAAAAACAGGGACGATGATTACCCGTGTCCTCCAGAGCCTTGCCAGGCTATCAATCGCATGGCCTCACCGGTGAGTGATGCTTCACTCAGGCCTGCAGGAAATGGGAGTGGAGGACCAGATGATGGCCCAGCCAGCCAGCACTGAGCAGAGCAGAAGGGGACTCATGCTCGGACCCGCTCAGCAGAGAGGCCAGTGGAAAGGGAGACCCACGCAGTTGGAGTGGACTCAAGGTCTTGTCTGTTGAAGTGAGTGGAGATTCTGACCAGCACCAATGTGCCTTTCTGTACAACTACACTACACTAACTAAATGGCTTATCATATGATGTTTACCATATTATACGAATGGCTTTTTTTATTTAAGCACAAGAGTGTGACAAACCAGAGCAAAAAAGTATGTAGACACCACAGAGCAGAAATTCAAGGTAAACGAAATAAGATATAATGCATCTAGATAAAAAATGGAATGGAATTGAATTGTACAAATGTGTTGCAGCAGGCCTTCAATTAACTGGTTCAGTCATTGTTTTTCTGTCGTCATCTGTTGCTGTAATTCAGAACTACACATCCATACACAGCCTTAATAGAATCCAGAAATTGATTTGCGCACTGTAAAAATACTCACTTACATACACAAAACTCAAACTAAAACATTGTCTCCTTGATGGCCTGGGGGGGGGGGGGGGTAATGAGAAGTGATTTTTCAATTATTGTGTCTGTCATGTAAGGAAAAGAGAGCCCCTCACAATGTACATCAAGGAAGAACCCGTCTGCAAGGATTGAAAAAGAAAGATATCACCCACCCTTCTCCATATTGAACACTTCACTACACTGTACATGGAAGAACATCCCCTCCTACTAGTAACCATACAATAATGTCATTTTCTTTTGCATATATATTTTTAGTATTTTGCAAAGGGTCCAATAAACACTTAAAACTATTTGAGTTTTCTGGCTAACATTTGGATGTGTCAGGGTTAGTATTTTCTTTTTGCTCACTTCAGAGCGAATGTCCTTCCTCATCTATTCTCTTGCATTTGTTTGATTTTAATGTGTCAGCCCTCAGTCTGTACAGTGGTAAATGTTGATGCTCTTGTGTTTGGTATCATTTCTTTTTCCCTTTCAGGGGTCTCTACTTATAATTTGATAATGGTCTCTTTGTGTGTCTCACTCAGACATGTTCCCTACAGAGAGGTGGGTTATTAACTCTCGGGTCTTGAAATAAGGCCTCTCTTGCACAGAGGGGCCAATCAAATAGGTAAAATGCAGTCACCACTTTCTCCATTCCAGTAACAACCCAAAAGGTAAAGGTTTGGGGAGAGGGAGAAAAAGACAGAGAGATAATGTTTTATCCACAAACTTCAGACCGTTTATAGATTTTTAGTTTTTTTGTCACGGTTCCTTTGACTTTTTCCTCCAGGGGGATAGATTGGAGAGATGAAACAAGATATCTGCTGTCAGAGTGATGCTGGACTGTATTTAAACAGAACAGCCGGTGACTGGAGTCAAGGGAGTCACGCCATATTACTCTGTGTCTGTTAAATTATACAAGAGGCCATGATTTCTTTTAAAAACAGTATTTGTGCTTTTCAGAAAGACTTGGAGATTAAAAAAAAGGGTTTGTGATGAACACTCCATCTCTCTTCCACTACAATAAAAGACGTACATGGAAGAGAAGAGAACAAAAAACAGCGCACCAGTAACACAGCTCACGCACTAACATGATAGTTATCGAAGCCTCTCATGTGTGATATGATAAATGATTAATAAACTCTGACACAACAAAATATCTCTCTCCCTTTTGAAAACGGCTGTCATGTTTCAGTGCTTTAAGCAAGAGAGACTGGCAAACAACGAGAGAGTAAAGATACAGACGAAGAGGGAAATACTGTGAGAGTGAGAGACTGTGAGGGAGGGAGATAAAAAAAGAAAGTGAGAGAAATGGACTATCACTGTAAGGCTTTCACAGACACCTGCGGAGAGAGAGAGCTGCTGTGTTTCAGGCTCATCGACGTTTGCAGTTCTGGCTAAGGGTCAATTGGGTGAGATGGAGCGTCTGTCTCCATCCACACAATCACAGATAGAGCCAAAGCACCAGCCCGGAGCCTCAAGGGAGTGGTGGGGAATTACTTCCCCTATGTGAAAGGGGCCTCCGCTGGATCAATGCTGCAAGGATGGGGGAGACAGGCGGCTGGCGTGGAGCTCAAGGATGCTGGCTCGGCTAAGACGGAAGCGTAGGTAACTGATAATGAGAGATGGTGTGGCAGCAACAAGCAGCGGCAGTAGAGGTTTAAAGGTCTGAACTCTGACCACAAAACCTCCTCAAGCCTGTCAGCGTGAGATGGATACCAAGGAGAGAATCAACATGAGCATGGCAAGAGGAAGGAGCAATGTGGAGGGACAGAGAGTAAAGAAGAGATAGTAACTGTTTGAGAGAGAGGGAGAGAGAGAGAAGGAGAGTGTGGGCAAATGTGCAAAGCATACAGAGGAAAAGATCAGAGGAAGAACTGGACTTCTGACTCCTGGCTAGAAAGGAGTGGAAAAAATCTGCAAAAAAAACTAAGCCTACTGCAAACTGCTGGGAGAAAAAAAAAACACTTTACAGAAAATGACTCTGATGAGAACATTTGTTACTTTGGCTGATGCTCAATTACAAATCGCGATGGGATCTTTGTTAACTGACAGATAATATAAATGAACATTAAGCAAAAGCGAATCATTATTCATTTCATGTAAGTTTCATTAATCACTATGCTGATATTGGATAATGGGGGCGTTATGAGCTACTTTGACTGTTATCTGCCAGTGTCTTAAAAAGCATGTACCATAGCTATGCTATTGATTTAATCCGCTGAAATACATTGTTAAATAAATTATGTTTTTCAGTTTTCTCTGGTTGTCCCTCTTTGTAAGTGCAATGTATTCATGTTTCCATTTGTTTGAATTCCAGTGAATTGCTCCACTTCAACCAATTAGACCATCTGTCACGTCTAGGAATCTAAGTTTCCCAGTTTATGTCTGAAAGGTTTGCCTGCCTGTTTATTTATTTCATTGTATTTCCCCCGTGTGTCTCAAATACAGAAAGCAGCACTCTGGAGATACAGTAGAGTCATTGTGCTTTCAGAGATGCCAAGGCTTGGACGAGACATCAGGCTTCGTTGTCAGTGCCCATTGTCACTCCAGAGACGGCACTTTGCAGAGACAGACTGAAATGCTACTTTCCTTTACAACTTATCCCAAAATACACACAAAAAAACCTTTCATACACCCACATAGCAGATGATGCAAAGAATGAGAAGCTTTAAGAAGAGCTGAATTAAAAGAAGGCTTTCAAGTTCCTTCACTAGAGGATGCACCTGCTCTTCACGTCCCTCGCTGCCTCCAGGAGACAATGCACTCATCTTGTTCTCCATGATTGCTCTGCAAAAACTTTGATTTGAGATGCTGTTGGTAGTCAGTAGGTATTAGTGTTATTTTGTGACAGCAATACAACGCAAGTTTGACATGTCTGATGTTCTCGTAAACTCATTTCAGACAACACAGTGGTAATTTGCTTGTGCTATACATCCACTTCCTGTCAGATAGGGATGTCTCTTCATTTACAGTGAAAGGCCAAAGCATACTCAAATCAGTGAGTTGACGTGGGTTTTAAGCAGCATACCTCTTTGAAAATCAGCCTATGAGTCCTCAAGAAGCTCCTCCAGTCCTGATTTCCTGCTGATGTGATAAGTACTAGAGGTCGGCTAAAGGAGCCTCCTTTCTACAGGTATATCACACTTCTGCATGTATGGCTCTTGAAGAAGGTTGCGCTCTGAGAAGTGTAGGTTCACGGTTTTCAAGGGTCCTGGATTGAAGAACTGAGAACGGTTAGACTGGCAGAGAGGATGGATGGATAAAAGGAAAGTTCTATGAGGTACTGCATGCTGACCTCACATAACTCTGTTCTGGGCCAGTGCTGAAGGGCTGTGTCGTGATGACTTGGAGAGGCAGCTGAACAGCGTGTCTGGCAGGCAGGAGAGTGACAGCTGACCATCTTACAGCTTCTGACGCCCTCACATCTGTCCTAATCTGTCTGATGGAGGGCTGCAAACAGGGAGAATTGGCAGGTGGGCAGGGGAAAAGCGGAGGAAAATACCAAAGGTAAAAGCCCATTTGAGGAACTGTATCCTTCTATCTCAGAGCAATGCAGGTGATTAACATGGAAAGAGTCTCGGAAGCCTCAATCATTCCCCCAGTTGTTCCAGGGATGATGTTACCATGAACTTTACATCTCATCCTGTGGGTTCTTTCCTTCTAGGCATTTTACTAATTTTCAGTTCAAGCTTGTGGAGTAGTTGTGCCGTTATTGCTTTATACTGCTGTAATAAATCTACAGTTCTATTTTCCTATCGCCAGGCTGCTAAGCAGGTTTCATTACCATGGACATATGAGTGAACCTTATGTTAAGAACTTCTATAGCAAAGCTTGCCACCTTTCATTACTTTAGCAGCTCACTCACCTGCTCTTACTGTGAGAGGTGGCTGACTATGTAGCTTAGCAGGTTAAGATATATTACTGAAAGTTTGATTTTAAAGGTAGTGTTAGCGATTTTGATTCAATACACTTTTTGTCAAATTCAGCGAATATCTCCTCACGGTTCACTAGCTGTCTGTGTGTGGCCTGAAACTAAATCCAGTGTTCGCACACAGCCCTGGCTCTGTAAATGGGAAACAAACAAAGTGGCAGTGACTGCACCACACAACTATTCCAGCCTATTTCACAGAACCAATAGGTCAGTATCATTTTTGTCCTGTTTACTAATGTTTGTGATAGCTAGTCCCAACTGGTTAGTTAGCAAGAAGATCCCTTTGTCACATTTGTGTGTCAGGTAATGTTCAATAACTTTCCCATGGACATTCAGCTTATTTTCTAACTTGCCAAGCTATGCTGTTGTTGATGTTAGTTATAGTAGCAGGAGAGTTGTGAATATTGCTGTCTGGAGTGGCTGTGCTGGCTCTGGGAGACCGTCTCATCCTCTGCATTTTAACATGAGCTTCGCAGCGGCAACTGGACGGCATTGTGCTTACCCACAACCTAGGTAATGTAAGTTACATTATTTCCAGTGTCGTTGTTTTATAACCACAAAGACCTTAAAAACAATTTTGCTAGCTCTGTGGGATTATTTGGATTGATGCATAACCAACCTCTGCAGTTTTTACTCCATTGTGTTTGTGTGCTTGCATGTCGTGTTTTTGATAATGTTTTATATTAAAATTGTTTGTTTTGCTTCAACTATGAGAAAGAGACAAACTTCCGCACCATATAAGGCTTAAACATCTAGGCCATCTCCGCTGCCCATGTCAAGCATTGGCCCTTGGGCAGCAGATGCTCTGGATTCCGCCATATTTCTCTTTTGGTCAGCTAGCCCAGTTGTTAGTATCACTGTCTTCCAATAAGCGTCCATGAACTTGGGAAAAGGCGCCACTGGAGGAAGGGATGTATTTGAGTTATCAACAAATATCAACAATCTTTCTTCAGTATCACTTACCCTACCTTTAACTTGCTACCTTACAAACCAGACAGGAAAACAGTTGCCCCGCTTTCCACAAAGGTGCAACATGACAAAATAAACATGCAACCAAAACGCAAAGCTCCAATCCTTCATGTTGACTTACAATTTTGATTGAAGCTTGACATGTGTATGAGCAAGATCCAAAAGCTTCAGCCTGTTCCCCCTGCTGTGGTTCCTCTGTATGAGATGGATGGAGAAGAGTTTCCCTTTTCTGCTTCTCTTCCTTAGCCAAAGACAGGCACAGAGAGACAGAGAGTGACTGACTGTATCCCCTTTATTGAAACTGACTTCCTGTTTAACATTGATATCTATCACCCTTCCTGCTGCACGTCTTCCCCAACTTCTGAAGTTAGTGAGACTGCATTGGAGCAGAATGGCTTTTTGAAGGTATCTGTGGATTTTGTGAATATAATTACAAATATGACATTTAGTATTTTGAGTCTTGTAGTTACATCCCAACATCTGCCAAATAGCTGGGCAACCTCATGGGTCATTACTTTGACAGCCAAGCTAGCCAACTAAACTACCTATCAATCAAAGACAGTCTGTCGATAAGAATACGCTGGTGTTCTGTCAGTATTGAAGGCCAGGGGCGTCAGTCTTTACCTGAGCCCTCAGACCGGGTCAGTTTGACCCAGGAAGGGCTTCTATCAATGACATTTGACAATACAAAGTGCTGCATCTGAGGTATCACTTCCACAAAGCAACCCCCCTTTTTTCATCAGTCTCTGGGCTTTGCCAGAGATTTATATGGGAGCTGTGCTGGGGGAGGTGGGGCAAGGTGTGGAAAGGAGGAGAAAAACACACTGTCATGAGAAACACAAAGCATTGCTGAGGGAAGGGAATGATGATATTTCTTTCGCCTGCACGGCGAACAGAATGACAGGACGAGTTCATTTTCCCCCATGACAGCTGCACCACGGAGGCAGCTGCATCTCACGTCTCATACAGTCAGACAGGGCACACAAGGGCTAGCAGTGCCGGGCAAAACACACACAGGAGGGGAAAAACATGTCGAAACAGGAAACGGACAGCCGGCTCGTTTACCAGAAGCAGAGGATACGAGGAAAGCATGACAGTGACAACTGGACCCAAGCCTATTTATACAAATAGACAGACATTGCAGTGGCCATGCGTGGCCTGCAGGCAACAGTGGGGATGACGAGCGTCATGATGGACTGATTATCCACACCTGGGGAGGTGTGGAGTATAAAGGACCAGTGGACACCTGTCTCTCTCTCTCTCTTTCTCTCTCTCGAGCTGACTATGTCAGCGTACAGACGTCAAACCCCTAGACACGTCGCCTTTGAGTTATTAATTGTATTGACTGAATAAAGCCGTTGTCATCTGCCTCCAAACGTTATTGTTTCGGTCACGAGCCGGCCGGAACGTAACAGTACAAATTTGTGTAAATTAAACATATAGAAGGGAATGGAACTAAACGTATGGATCATTAGTGAAATGCCCTCTTGTTTCCAAGTGGCTGCTTTGAAAAATCTAGTTACAGCCTGAGCAATGTTGCCCTTGAGAAAGACACTTTACCAGAATCGATTTGATAAAACACCCCACTGCATGGAAAGATTACAAGAAATGTGAAAGCCACAGTGGCTTGAAAGGGCATTTTGTGGGTGGAGGGACATGGGGAGAAAGAAACAAAAGTTGAAAAAAGGGAGAACAAATTCAGTCCTCTCTACTTCAATCACCTCTCTCCACTTGGAGGGACCACGCCTAGAGAGCTTACTGAATGTTTGACCCCTGTTGGGTACACTTCTGAAGCCGATGTGGTGGGGGACCCTCTCGTTAGGCGATCAAGGAGATGAGCAGTCGGAGACGATTTCTTCCAGTCTGGAGGGGAAAGAACAGCCCACAGCTTGCGGGGTCAGCCTTGCCCACAGAGGTAATGCTGTCTGATTGGCTTCTTGTCAAGATGACACTACAGCAATCAACCACCCTGTCAGGTAAATTCAGTTTGATTAAACTAGTCCCTTTAATGCGGGACACGGGGAAAAGGGATAATTTGAGTTCCCCGTCTTCTTTTCTCTCTCTCTCTCTCTCTCTTTCTCTACCTCTCTGTGTCACTTTGGATATTTACTACTTTCATTTCTTAATGCCTTAATTTATTTATGGTTCCGACTGACTAACCAGCTGAGATTTCAAATCTGGCTTGTCTCTCGAGGCCGGCTGTCAAATCTACATATTTTTAATGGATCATAACTCACTAAGTCCTCAGATGTCACCTCCAGTTGGAAAGATGTGAGACTTTCTCTGACATCTGTCATCTTTGAGTTTAAATTTCCTGGATCCAAGTCCCCCAATTCCCTTTCCCCCCTCGCCTCTCCGCCCCCCTGACACAGTCATCTTGCTCCTTTATAGAAAAAAAAAACTTTCAGCATTTCCTGATCACTGCTCTCTTCACCTACCAAATGATTTCTTTAAAATGTGTGTGACGAGGCATAATAATAATAAAAGATCCCCTTAGCATGGAAATACCATTGACTAAAAGCAAGGCCAGCGGGGTGAAGCACAGGAGCCCCATCAGAATCATCCATCTTTTCAAGGCAGCACAGAAAAAAAAAAAACGACCCGGCTTTCCACTGCGTCGAGGTGGGTACCACACGCACGGAAAAGAATAAAGCGAGAGAAGGAAGGAGAGAACAAAGGGAGGGTGGGGAGAGAGAAACAGCACGGTGAAAGAGATACAAAAGCCGAATGTAAAAGAGACACCAATGAAAGCGTGTGTGCGATAACTGATGAAGACACCACCTGTGTTTGCGGTGGTCTTCAAAGCAGCGAGGGAAGACCTCTGAGCAGTGTCTAATATAAATGAGATGATGCCACGACCCCTCCCATTGATGTGATTGATATGTCAATGCATTCAGTGTGGGAGATTGGAAAGGCAACCTGTTGCCATGGAGAGGACTGAGGGAAGATGCAGGTGGGGCGGGAGGGGGGGGGGGTGGTTACTGTATGCGTGTGTGTTGGAGGGGGGTTGAAAGCAAAGCCATTACAGCCCAGAGAGAGACGGAGAGTAGAGAGAGAGAAAACGCAAGAGGAACAGAGGGGCACTGAAAAGAAAAGAGAGTATATTTTATGTGTGTTTGTGTGTAAGTGTGTGTGTGTGTGTGTATGTGTGTGCGTGTATGTTTGTATGTTCAAAGAGCCCTAGCCTAGCTGTAAAACAGAAATCATTCAAGGCATTTCATTAACAATGTATTTCTGCTCAATATTAAGCATCATATGCATGTGCAAACCCTCCTCCTTCTTGCCTCTCATATACACATACAGCAATACACTGGCAATGTCCCCATGCACAGCTATGCGTGCAGAGACGACAGGGAGTCAGACACATGCTACACATAAAACATTTGTGTCAGTGAGGCAGACTATTAGCTTGCGGGGAGCTGTAATGTGGCCCACATATGCAAACCTGCAAACCCGTCCCTTCCTTACCTCACCTGGCCAACTGCCACCTCTCCGGCCCCTCCCCCCGGGAATAAAAAAAACAAAACAGTTTTAACAGGCAAATGAATTAGAGACAGAATGGCCGCCTGCCAGCTTTGATGTCAAGTCAATATTTACGTCCCAGGTGGAGGCCGGGATTGGGGGGTGTGGGGGCATCAAGAACTGAGAATGAGAATACAGTGGCAGTGTTAAAGGGACAATTACTGATTTCTGCAAAACAGTAACTGATACACTAGACTAGGAGATGGCATGAGAGTTGAGCTGTTTGTGCATTAGGATGGAGGGGAGGTAGAGAAAAAGGAGTGACCCTAACCCCACTGAATAATAAAGGTTTATGAGAGAGAGAAGAACAGAGGGAAGAAAGAGAGAGAGATATAGAGAAACATAGGAACAGAAAATGGAGAGACAGAGCCTTAGTGAGATGGAAAATAAGTGAGAGAGGAGGATAGAGAAAGCGGTAGAGGAAGGAGGGTGAGTATAGTGTCCTTCAGGACCTCTTCTCTCTGCACGTCAGTGTTTTCTTATCAGGATAATGAATGGTGGCCGTTGAGGAGGACAATGGGATTAATAAGAGGTTTAGTAATCTCACTGTACAGACAAAAAAGGGGTCATTCATCAAGCCTGTTCCCCGCTCCTCTCACTCGTGTTGTCCGCTTTCCGCTGGTTCTCCCGGCCAAACCAGGACATTCTGATCATCACAATGCAGCCCCAACTTTCATACACTATACTTTTAAAATCTTTAAGACTGTAGACCTTTTTTCTTTTTTTTTTTTTTTTTTCATCCGAGCAATAAACCCTTAAAGGTTGTCCTTGATGCTGGAAAAATATTATTGATAAACACTCAACAGCCAATCAAATAACCCCCTCCCTTGGAGCATGAGCCCCCATTGTTGTTGATTGGCTGGAAGCTGGAATGGTGTATTGCTCAGTCTAGGCCACTTTGTTTGTTTCCAATTTACAGAGTCAGTCCTTTTTCTGGAGCGCACACTGGATGGGAATGTGAGGACAATTGAGCTGAATTTGAGAACAAAAGTGTGATGGAAAGGACTACACCTTTAATGAAGTAGGGTTGAGGTAAATAAAGTTTGGTGTTTATCATTGCCCATCCATGCTGATAACTTTTCAAGAATCACCCGCCGACCGTTCATGGTTACCGTTGAAAGCCGACGCACTGAGGCCCTTCGACAGGCAGGTGCATGGTGCTCTGACGTTGGTGCATCTGGACGCCCCTCGTAGGATCCCGAGTCCCTGGGGCAATTCTCCGAAGCACACCCTCTCTCCCCCTACTCCCTGTCACCTCGGAGAGCTCGAACATGAGGCATTGCGTGACTGGGCTCCACCGCCCGGCGCTCCTCCACTCCATCAAAAGCCCAGAGTGGAGCCCCTCCTCTCGCCTCCTCTCCATCCCCACTAAAGCCCTGTAAAACATTACATGTATGTTCTCAGCACCATTAGATATATTACCCGGCCACTGCAAACCTCTCCTTGAGCGAGAGAGAAAGATGACGGGGGTCTGTTTTTTTTTCTTCTTCTATTCAGCCGGCCTATTCTGTGCTTTTTAAATGCTATCCGACTGAAAAAAAACATAGAGCCCAAAAAAGAAAAGAGAAAAGGAAAGCAGAATGCTCTCGTGGTATTAAGGTCTTCCTGTCCAATTTGAAGATAAAAATAAATATCCCATTCTTTTAAGACAGTCCACACGTCCTTCCAGCAGCGTTTCCGCATTGTGCCTTGATGAAAGATAGCACAATCGCTCCATCGCTCCGCGCTCAGCATGCAATCCTATTTGAGTTTGACAGCTGTGAGTTATGAGCTGCTTAAGACCACCTTAATCTATCACGACCACATAAACATTGTTTGACCTTAATTTCTTTGGTTACAAAGCTTAATGCAGGATATTTATCAGGCACTCTCCCAACTACCCCCCCCCCCTCCCTCTCTCCCTCCCTTTTATTCTTCCTGTCTTTTTCTTCCCTTTCCTCTCTGACAGTTTGAAATGCTTTGTTAGAAGAAGAGAATGCTGGGAGATGCTGCACCATCATTGTGGTTGCGGGGAGGAGTTGCCACAGTAACTGGCTGCGTGAGGAAGGCTGTGTTTGGGGGGGTTGTAGAGAGCATTCATTTGGGGTTTGGGCAGGTAAGGCTCAGGTTGAGCAGTCAGAGATCAGTGAGAGAGGGAGGGAGAGAGAGAGAGAGAAAGAGAGAGAGAGAAAGAGAGAAAGAGAAAGAGAGAAAGAGAGAGGGGAGTCAGGGATAGAGAGATTGTTTTGTTTTGCTGCTGGGCCTAAAGGAGAGATAACTGAGGTCAGGCACTGGAAAACCTCGCTTGGATTCTCTTCTAGGTGGAGAGTTGCGGATGGCGGGGGGGTTAAAAACACAGATTGCTGAAAAGGACATTTTTGCATATTGGACCTTCCGGTGGTCAATCGCACTCCAAATGCATGTGAGGTCTTTGTAATGTAGCAGCTGTTCATGTTTACCAAAGAGCACTGTGTGTCTGTGTGTGTGTGTGTGTGTATGTGTGTGTGTGTGTGTGTGTGTGTGTGTGTGTGTGTGTGTGTGTGTGTGTGTGTGTGTGTGTGTTTGTGTTTGTGTTTGTGTGTGCACATGAATGTGTTCACAGGTCTGAAAAAAAGCATTTCACAGTTGCAGCCTTTTCAAAGACAGTCAGAATTTCAAAACTGTCCACATTAGTCATTAAGAAGCCATGGCTGGTAAAAAAAAAGTTGCATATTACAAACAGATCTGTGCCTAGGGGACAGAATATCGGCCCTAGGAGGCCAATATTCACTGGCCTTCTGTACTGACGGTTTACATCTCTTTGAAAAAGGGGTTCAGTATGACAATGACTGTGGAGAAATCATCCAGATGCTAGTCAAGAACTATGTATTGTTATCCTTCCTGTTTCCCCCCTTTGTGATTTACACATTATTATCTTCACCACTGGTGTATACATGTTACTCCAGTAAATGCTGTAATTGTCTCCAAATACCATGACTCCAAAAGATCAAAGTATATAAATTGTGATTCACCGAATGGAGAACAGATTTCCACGCCGTGGCATGTAGCACATCCAAGTGCTACTAATGCAAATGTCGGGGATGAGCGTTCGGAAATAGTGCGATCTAATTGATGTTTTGGTGGATCAGAACACACAGGAAAATGCGTCGTTGCCGTGAAAGCATCACACAAAGGCAAAGACCGGGCTTCGGGGAAAAACTGTGTTCTGTTTCACTTCCCAGCTATTTGGAGAGCCCAAAATAAGCCGGGGGAAATTGACAGCAATTGATGGGAATCACAGTGATTTTTGAACAAGGCCCCATTTCAGGGTGAAATTGCCACGTGGAAATAGTAGTGACTCCAATCACAATAAACCATCACACCTGGTCTTTAAAATGCAGACCGTGCAACACGGCACAATCAGTGTTCTCCTTTCAACGTCCAGCTTCACCAGCAACACATGCCATTTACCAGCAGAGACCATTCTCTTTCAGACATGTGTGAAAAGTTCCTGCCTATGGTTTTAATTTTGAGGAAATGGGCTTTTGTTACAGCAGTCATTCACTTCAAACGTGATTGTGCACCAAACTGAATACTTTCAAAAAGACCTTCAACCCACGCAAAAATTTGCTTTGTTTTTTTCAATATAGTAACAATAACTTCAATGAACCTATTATTTCTATGTTCCATGGTTGCTTTAGTTGGTGGTACTCCAAGTTGAAGGAACCACAGGCTGCTATTTTTCTTTTCTGCCCATGTGCGGTACACACCGATGACAGCATACTTCTCTCAGCAGTCACGGATATGTGTGTGTGGCAGGACTACTGTTGTGCATTTGTTTGCTTCATCATGTTAACAATTGCCATGGCCTGGACAGTCTGGCAGGGACATGAATAAAGTCTGAAGCAACATTTTGTGTGAGCAGACTGAATGAGACTGAACTGCCCTCCCAGGGATGAAGGCTAATTTGACATAGTCAAGCCCATGCTGAATGCAAGTGAAAGGCCTTGCTCCAATTTATTTTTCTTTGCTCGTATACGTGATCCTCATTTTACCACCAAGCCAAACACTGCAGACAAAAACAACAACGCTATGAACAACACCGTCTGTGTGTGCGGAAAAAAACACACCATTAATCAGGCATATGGATATCATTAGTATTTAATAAATGCTTTGGCCTCTCTAGAGTGTACCATCCAGCTGACTTTAAGGACTGCGAAACCCTCTGCCTCAGCATCTCCTTCTGTCCCACCTCCACCCTCCACCCTCCACTCTCCCTGCGCCCAATAAAGCATGGAAATCCTTTTTCTGCTCGGGACGGAGTTTCTCGCCAGCTTATCAGCATCAATCAGGGCCCGGGAAGGGTGGGGGGGGGGGGGGGGGGATGGCGATGGGGGGACTTTTTTGGGGGGCGTGCGTGATCTATTGTAATTCCCTTGTTTCAGCGCTGCCTCCACGAGAGGAGCCAACAATTCATTGGGCTCGGCGCAGAGGAGAGCATCAACGTGCTGTTAATCATCTCCGGCATTCATTTTCCTAAATGCCCTGCGTGCGCTGCAGCACTGGGGGGGTGGGGGTGGGGGTGGGAGTGGGTTCTGAGGGCCCCAGGGGAACCTGGGATGCCAATAGCCCTCCACCGGGCCTCCTAATCGAAATATTAATTGTGCGGTGACTTTGCTCTGTTATCAATCCCTCTCCTCAGGACTTTATTAAATAAAGACACAATTACCCGCTGGCACGGGGCCCACTACAGGCCTCGACGCAGTGTCCTGCTCTCCATCTCCCACTTCCAATGGGCAAGCTTTTACTTTGTGACTAAGTGAGATAGGGTTCACAGATCGACATGCTCTTGACATTGCCTTTGTCCTCTAAAAGTTTAGTTGCATACCCTGATAGTGTAAACTCTGTTGTTGTCCATATAGCCACTGGGGTCTCATTTAGAAGGACAGCTCTTCGTATATATGTTCGCCTTCGGAAAGATTAAGAGACGTGGTGTGTCGTGCCTCTCTATAGGTGCTGTTTTGCAGTCTATCACAAAGTGAGATGATTCTGAATGTGATCCAGCTGGAAGAGTAAGTGGGCATACAAATGATTCACACCAACAGTCAAACCATCTGTCCATGAAAGACACTTACTCACACCAGGCAAGATGCTATCGATGCAGAATTATCTTTTCAGCGCACAAAATATGAGGCCCAGGGAAAGCGAGACAAACCCAAATGGGGCTGAGGTGATGAACTTAACAGTCAAAAGAGTAACATATATAAATAAAAGTAATCACTCCGCAGGCATCTCAGAGGGTGTAGGTTTTCTTTTGGTACACAGCACCGCTGCCAGATCTGCATTAATATCCTGCCTGCACTTTTTTTTCTTCATCAGAGTTTAATATTGTTCATGCAGCATGCTCAGAGACGGAGTACGTGAGAGAGTATAGACGGAATGATATTTCTCACGGTCTGTGAAAACACAGTGACAGTATCACATCCCTCCACCCCCGCCTGCACAGCAGGGGCCATCAATATTATAGCGTAATATACAGCGCCATCACCATTACAGCAGTAAATGTCAGGGAGAATATCCATCTACATTAGGTATGGCACACTGCACTGGTTAATTTCCTCTACCTTTCCCTCTCGCTTTTGTAGTTGGACCTGACCTGTGGTGTCAGTGGCGGTGTGGGTTGAGCCGGTGGCCGGGTTAACCAATTGGGGTGTGATGCTTAAGTCGCCTTTAACCTGCCCTGCCATTACGCGCAATCAGAACGGCATGTTCACGAAGCCATGTTTCAATATACCGCCCTCGTTCACAGTGGGATTCAAATGTTTGAGCAGTATTAGTGGTAGACTGCTTGATTTAGATGTTTTTTTTTTTAAGGAATGAGGATCAGCAGTTTGAAGTTGCAACAAAAATCAGTTAAAATATACTTGTAATCCCGAAGCCTCGGCTGGTTATGTTGTTTGTTTGACAGTAAAATAAGCAGTCTAAATTGTCATGTTCACATTAACATAACAACACTTGCATGTACTGTATGTTACGTTGAGTATTAGATACGATTGAGTATATGTAATATATTGTTTGCCTATGCAGCAGTGACTCACACCTATAAACTCACACCTACATGCTGCCAAAACATTACGTAAGCCATACATATGAGTAAGTAAGTACTGGATGCTGAAAGGGGAAAAGATATATGTAAGAGACTATGCCATTGTACACTTGAAAGAATACATTTGACCAATGACCTGTGGAATAAAGCAGAATGTTCTGACTTTTAAATAGTAATCTAGGGG
The DNA here is from genome assembly GCF_900700415.2 of Clupea harengus. NCBI lineage: Eukaryota > Metazoa > Chordata > Actinopteri > Clupeiformes > Clupeidae > Clupea > Clupea harengus. The sequence goes on along the minus strand of NC_045155.1, from coordinate 15,572,911 downwards.
AAGAAAAGGGAAAACGCACAGTGGGCAGGAAAGAAAAGAGACTCGAGAGGACGGAGAGGAGATGGAGAGCGAGAGACTGAGGAAGAGAATGTAGATGGTTGCAAGTGTGATATTGGAAAGTATTCCCCTGTAGTGCAGCCAGTTTAGGCTGATTTGCAGGGATCCAGCCAGAAAAGAGGATGTAGGTTTGCTGTAGAGACTGCTTTTGTACTCGCATTTTACTTTGTAACTGTATTTGACATAGCCTGACATGTATACTTATGGCAGAAAAGATCATTCCATTTCTAGTCAGGCATACAATACTCTCTGTTCTTTAGATGAACATGATTTCTGTTCTGTAAAGGAATCTTTGTAAATCTCATAGTGTTTCTTTCTCAGGTAGTGTATATGGTATTGGGATCTTTCTCAGAAACGTCGAGCAAATATGTGCTTTTATATGAACAGAATATGTGCCGTCTTATATTATCTGCAATGAGTGAATAACAGTTCATGAAATGTTGAAGGACCATACATTTCCAAACCTGCCAGTGTCTTTCTTTACTGCCAAATATAAATAGCAGCTTTGATGTATGCAGGTGTACAGTGCACAATATCTGACTGATTGGTTGATTGCCGGGCCCATTGTTGAATTTGATGGGCTGATTGCAACCCATTGGGTACCCACTGGTGTACAGCAAAGTCAATTCAGTCTTTGCATGCAGTGCTTAAGAGAGGAGATGGAAGTAGACCGCTCTCTCACTGCTCACTGGAGGACACCCTGGAGACAGGGCAGACAGCACTTTCAACAACTACAGCCCTCAGCTTGCTTGCTTGCTTGCTTGCTTGACAGGGATTGCAGAGATTGCAGGTTCAAGACACTGTCCATTTTGACTTTGTGGTCCATTACTTAGGTCTAGTCAATTACTCATAAAAAAGGTCTGGAGCCAGTGAAAAAGCATCGTTTTATTGCTGGTCTGTCTTTCCCAAGGAAGGCATTTGAGTCAGGTTCAGGGAGGGCCTCCAAATGGGTCATGACCATCAATTACCCCCACTGTAAGACATATGATGAACTGGGCAAAATCAATGAACTGTAAACCAAGGGTCAAGGATCACGGATGACTGGCTCTTTTTGAAAGTGATGTGTAGAGAGGCATGTAATAGTGTGTCAAGGGTTGAAAGTGCATGTGTGACAAGAGGAGATTATTTTCTCCATGAAGTACAACTTGAACTACTGAGGAGCAGTAAGGAGGAATATTGGGATATTGATATCAAAATTCATTGGGGTGTCCGTACAAGTCCCTATCTATGCACAACTGTGTGTGTGTGTGGCTGTGTGTAACACCAAACTAAGGTGCTTTTCTTCCAGTTGTACACCATAAGATCGGGGAGCTTGAGTGTCTTTGCAGTTGCCCGAGTCATTACTGAACTAATGGGACGGAGATGCCGAACTCGGAGCTCATTTGGTTAATGCAGCTCACAGTGTCTGCCTTTATTTCCTCTCTGTTGTGGGGGACGACATTGTGACTCATCTGCCAGACTCCGGGTTCAAAGGTCACCGTGAGTCAGCAGATGAGCGCATTGAACATCACATCAAGCACCCACCCCCATCCTCACCAACCCCCCATCTCACAGTTTTTAATGAGAATGGAGGTGGGAAAATGAGAGCTAATGTCACCCCCCCCCTCCTATGCATCCAGACACGCTGATGCAGCACCAGATGGCCGTGGTCACTTCATCACATTTAGTGTTTGGGCCCTCCATTAACCGAGCGTCCCAAAAAACAGAGCCACATATTTATGCATAGTCAATCAGAGACACTAGAAGGCCTTTCCAGACTTACCATTAGCTTTCTGTTGCCTGATGACTCTCTCAGTCTCTCTCTCTCTCTCTATCGCTCTCTCCCTCTCTCACACACATATTACCTCCCCACTTGCATGCCACACACAAACACACTCACGCCATATGTTTGCACCTAGGAGAAGGGAGTAAAATGACAAAGAACTACTTCTTGAAGATCAGAGTCGATGTGTGGGTGGCTCTGTTAAGTTCATGGCTCAACATGGGGAAAAAGGTGTGATAAATTAGAGTACTTTTTAGTGTTAAGCAGCATAGCCTACAGGAATTGCAGTTCAGTTTCATTTTTTTTTTATACATTTTTTTTCTCCTTTCCTTCAAATTTTGGCTCAGTTTGGAGTCTTTGTGAAAACAGTGAGAGTACTCTCTGGGCTGTAGGCGATACTTTTTGGCCAGGCCTGTGGGCTCGTGGAAAGAAAGGGGAGGAGGGGGGGAACAGCAGGAGCTGAAAACAGGAGGCCAGACTTGGGTCTTATTACGGCTTAGGACACACTGTGGGGCTTCGGGGATGTAATTAATTAACAACTACAACAAAAAGGTCCAGCCGCGGACCTCCAGGGGCCCCCTACGCCTCGTCAGATCTCTAGCCCAGAGAAGGAGGCCATGGGCAGGCTTATGTAGGACGACAGTGCCCCAACAACCTCAATGTATGAATCAAACGTCTAAATGAGCCCACTTGGAAAACAGGCTGCCATTAAGGCAGAGCTTAATAACATTGGGGTAGGGGGTGGGCGTATTGTGCTGCCACCTCTGCTGCTGCTTGCAGTTTGCATTTCATGGCTGAAACCCCAGGACGTCTGACTGGGTCACATTTAGGTCAAGCCAGTTACATAAAACACGTCTCCACTAAGAACTATTGTAATACAGAAAGTAAGAAAGAAAGGACTTTCCTTTACCATGGCAATTACAATGCCATGTCACAGAGATGGTTACATACCTATGATTTTATTAAATCATAACAGTAGGTCTTCAATTGCTGTTTTGCTGCTGAATAACGTTGTTATTGCAGTGTGGTCGTAATGTTATAAGAGCCACCTCACAATGTTGATGAAATGTGTTCACAGAAGGGTGGAGATCCTGGGGGGATGTTCATCGGCTCTTATCACATGCACTAAACGCCAGCGCGCCACAGCAGTGGATCAGCATGGTTGATTTTTTTTATATGAGCAGTTCTCATTTTATGGCCCAACCAAACAATTGTAAATCTGGCCCTTAGCAAACACATTACACGAGGGAGACAGGTGTTCATTTGAATGCATATAACTTGATGGTAATGAACTGTAAATCATCAAGTAATTCAATTTCCACGTAATGTTTATCATATTTGAAATTCTAATGAGGGAGCGCATTATAGCACCGGTCCCTGAAGTCTTAACTGACTACAGGTCTACGGAATAATGAAGCCTTTAACCAAACTCATAGCTAATCCCTGGAGAAATGAAATACTGTATGAAATATGTATTACACATCTAGAAGTTGTTGAAAGTCCTTAAGAACACAATCCTCTTTGTCCTCGCAACAGTGGACAAGCACTACTGCCCCTGGAGCGTCTGATGTTGTTTACAAATTGCAGCAGGCATCTCCCCCTCACCTACCCCACAACAAGGGCAGGCATCTCTCCCTCACCTACCCCACGACAAGGGCAGGCATCTCCCCCTCACCTACCCCACGACCAGGGCAGGCATCTCCCCCTCACCTACCCCACGACAAGGGCAGGCATCTCCCCCTCACCTACCCCACGACAAGGGCAGGCATCTCCCCCTCACCTACCCTACGACAAGGGCAGGCATCTCCCCCTCACCTACCCCACGACCAGGGCAGGCATCCAAAGTGATAGCCACAGAGACATCATGCATAGCATCTCTATATGAACAATGCAAAACCATGGAGCGTTTCATAATGCAAACACCACACTACACATAGTGGGAGTGAGAGAGAGAGAGAGCGAGAGAGAGAGAAATATCGGGCCCCTTCCATGATATATGCAGAATGTTGGGTGAGGACCGGGGCCTGTGCAGAAGGGACTCTGGCTGTTTTATTAGCTCTCGCTGGAACCCAATTTCCATGTAATTTGGGAGCTGGCCTGTGGAGCCAGGGATTGGCAGGGAAAGGTGTAAATTTGGCCTTATCTGGGCCGTGCATGCACAGTTCATCTCAGTGCATGTCGCCAACAACAGATCAATAATTCATGACAAAACAGCCTGACGTTATTGGCCGTCCATGCATTTGAAAACATAAGTGGAGGGAGGGGAGAGGTTTGGGGTGTGGGGGGAATATCGGTGCGAAGTCATGCGAGTCAGGTCCGGAGGAAAAGGGGAGGTGGGAGGGCAGTCCCTGCAGGACTCAGCGCTGTATCTTGTCAGACAAGATGACCCTGGCCGTGGACCAGCATCCAGGCTCCAAACACCACGAGCGCACCGCGGAGCATCACGACTTCTCCTCTGGAATACAGAGCAACCGCAGAGTGCGAGAGTGCACGTCTGTGTGAGTGTGCACGCAAAGCCACCTGCTCGCTCCTCTTTTCGAAACATTGCGAAATCTAATCTCCAATTAGCACGATTGCAAGAGACAAGACTGACGCGCTCGTGTCAGAGTCGTGTGAACCCTTCTAAAATAACCTGCCAGGAAGGGAAAAAGAAACCCCATTTTGTTCTCCCTTCCTGAGAAAAAAAAAAAAAACATTCCATCAATACACGTTCTGATCCTCTCTCATATAGAGTCTTTAGTCTGCTAGGAATTTGGGAGCTTTAGCCTTCTTTGATGAGTTTTGTTCTGGTGAGCTGAAGCCTGTTCCAAGGCATCATTATCTAATCATGCTCTCAGGCTCTTCTAAGCTGTCTTTTCAATGACACACTTTCGGCTTGCTATAGGCCTGCCATCATCAATAATACAAACTTCATATGAAAAAAAAGGAAAGAGAAAAGAAGAGTGAAAGTTTTCAAAGCTGTAAACGAGCCAGTGGAATGTCCATGAAGATAATATCTTGTCTCTTTATGATTTGTCTGAGCAAGCTGTACACAAAATGGGCTGGGTTTGGGCGGGGGGAGGGTGGTGTGGAATAGTACAGAGATAGACATCCATGAATGTCCTGCTGTGAATCGTGTAGTCCCGCCATCATGCACAGGGCAGACACTTTCAAAAAGTGTTTTAAATTGCTTCAATCTCAATTTTTAAAAAAGCATCTTCTGGTCAGAAGCGCTCCTCAAACAGTGGCACCAGCTCATATGGGATTGCTCATGGAAATCAGTCGATATGGTGCTGATACACCCAACGGCCCCCACCATGAACTACCTCTGAGACGTCACCGTCACCTTCCCTGGTCAAAATGAAAGGAAAATATGTAGGGCGAGGGGTGTGTGGATGGGAGGGCCCGCATCTCCAACATCCATCCTAATGAGGATCGCCCTGGTGAGGGACCGATGAGACTTAACGCTGGGAGAAGCTCCAGCCGGTGGAGGGACTGACCGGGGACCAAATGGCGAAATGAAGCTCCACATTATTGGGTAATTATGGCCACTCCAGGCGTGAAGCACCAGAGCTTCTGCAGGCTCAACGGTGACTGGTAATTCCAACCAGGGGCCTACATGTTTTGGGTCGCTGTGAGAGACCTATTAATGTCCAGGGGAGACATTTAAATTAGGTTATTAACATAAATTATGTATGTGGTGTCGAGCAGGTTGGGAGGATGCTACTATATAATTAATGAAATATGATTCTTATTCTTTTCAGAATAAATTTTTTTTTTTTTTCCCCATCACACAGTAGCTTTTTCAAGTAAGTATTCTGATAACAAACACATTTACAAATATAGCTAGCACAGATATGCGCACTGATTCGCAAATGTAAAGGTGTAACGAGAGACTAGCCTTTATGTTGAATAACACATGACATAGACACTGAAAAGATAATACGTGCTCATAAAACCTAGATTTACTTGTCTCTCACTTGTCTGTGTTTTTCGCACTGTTTCTTTTCCCCTTTCATTACAGCTACCTGAGGGGCGAGTTGACTTTTAGGAAGCGTATGCCTCCTCCACTAAGCCCCTCATGTCTACCTCCACTGGCCAGATGTTGCATGTATTAATGTAACCGCTGAAATATTTACACCTGCCTGTCGCTTCAAGACACTCAGTCCCTCCCCAGATGTGCCTTGTCATTACAGATAAAGAGGAACACATTGAGGTAATCAGGGTGGAGTGCCTTATGCTCCAGGGCTTCATTTTCAGAGTAACTCTCTCTCCCCCTCCCTCTGTCTCTCACTCTCTCTCTCTCACCCTCCCTCTCTCTCTCATCCTCTCTCTCTCTCTTTCCCTCACCACCATCAGTGCCTTTCCCACAGAGTTTGATAACAAGAACCTCCCCAACTCAGTTTTACCCTCATAAAAAAACTTGTTCTGGAGGCATATTTCATAAGAATATCTCCCCACCGGTGCCAGCCCCACAGCTATGCTGGGGCTGCTACTTTGCAGTTGTTTTCCAAAAGAACTTATCTCACCACGTCTGGAGCACAATGGTGTTAGTTAGACTTCTGTGTTAGATTTAACATTAAGCACTTCCAAAGCAGAAGGGTGTGTGTGTGTGTGTGTGTGTGATGTGATGTAATGTTTTTTGCTAAGCAGTGGGAGGACAGCGAGCGCCACAGGCGCTGCCAATCATTCACATCCTCCCCGCCCCATGCCTCTAAGCCTGCAGTAAGCATTGGGCTGAGGGCGGACGGAGCTGCAGATAAAGATACAAATCATTCATGTCGGGGAACCTCTTGTATCGCTAGCATCACTATTCACTATTAATGTCAGTGTGAGCCGATTGTGAAAACACAGGCGAGGTGCCGCTCGATGGGGTTACCCCAAGTGATTGTTTATCCTGCCACACAGCTAGGCCGCACCGTATATATATCTCACAAGCATCTCTATTTCATGACTCAAGAGGTATGACTTAATACTCAACTTGCCATGAAGTGATTATCTTTGCATCTCTATTACTTAAGGCCTTTCGAGGGGGGAGTCAGAGAGGACATCACCATCACCATATGTTGGCGTTGGCGAAGTCGTAAAAAAATGAAAACATATATTTCCCCCGCCCCCCTGCTCCACCCCCTTGAGGTGTGAGTGGCCATATGTGCATGTTTATTCATACGCAAGCACTGCCACCGAGAGTGATGGATATAGATAATTACTTTGCTCTGATCCCTTTTACCCTAGTGTGGGCTCACATTTAATTGCAGTGAACACAGAAAGCAAATCAAGTTAATCTGGTATAAATTGTTAGGAAAAGGGAGAACTAAACAACAACAACAACAACCACAGCAACAACGAAAAAACGTCCAAAACAATAACGCCTCCTGCATGTGATGAGTGGCAGCGTTTCATTTTAACTGGCAGGTGTGGCGGCGCTGGCTGGAATCAGGGGTGTTAGCTGGCTGCCAGTTTAGCTGCTTTTTTTTTGCACGGTGTGATGCTCCTCTGTGACGGAAGGCAATTAATATGGGCTAATCTCCCTCTCGTGTGTGTGCATCGCCAGACGGCCAAATGTGAAAAGCCTTGCAAGTTTTTATCTCCACCTCGACTCGCTTTCTCCCACTGTCTTCTCCCTCTCTCTCTCTCTCTCTCTCTCGCTCTCTCTCCCGCTTTCCTTGCAGTCTTTCACTTCTTCTCTCCTGATCACCCTTCATCTCGGTGTGTTATCACCCTTTCACTCCGGTTGTCGGTTTCTTCATCATCCTTTCACTCTTTAGCTGTGGCTTTGCTTTGTCTTCGTCAAATGTCATCATTCTCTGTCCCACCCCCCCCCCCCCCCCCCCCCCCCCCCCCCCACCTGGAGTCTTTTCATCTCTTGATCTCTTCTTCTCTCTCTCTGTCTTTCTCTTTATTTCACACACAAACACACACACACACAGAGAGAGAGAGGGAGTGAGCGAGAGAGAGAGAGAGAGAGCGAGAGAGAGAGAGAGAGAGAGAGCGAGAGAGAGAGAGAGTTAACATCCTTTAATTTTCCATGATTTCACTCTCTGACAGCAATGGCTAGATCCATGAAGCCCCCATCATGCACCTGCTATTGTCTGGCTATTCATAGCCAGGCCTCAGTGCCGTGAAGACCTCCACATGGCGTGCCTATTATTAGACAGGTTTTAATGCAGTGATGCATGGATTACTCCTACATCCTTCAACATCTACACAGGATATACATATCACACGTGTAGTGTTATTAAAGGCAATTGTTTTCTTATCTACTTCTGATTACGTACCCTGAGGTCAAATACAAATAATTCACTCCTCCAACATGTCTAGCTATTTTAGGGATATGAGATAGGGTTAGGAGACTGACACATTATCAAGACAATATGTGTTTTGCATTTTAGTACCCCGGTATCTGCCAAACAGGAACTGGGAAGAGTAGATAGCATAAGGCATAGGATTTGTCTTTGAAGAAGTTGTTCAGCCCCTAATGTGACACTAATCATGACAATAACAATCTACACACACACACACACACACACACACACATATATATATATAGATATAACAGTGTAAGTGTGAGCCCTGCTTCGTGAAGGCTGAGAGTGTATTGGAGAAACTTTGATGTCCTCCTGAATACAAACTACAAAATATTCGGTAAGGCTTTAGCGTGGAAGTCACTAATAAAGCATTTCATTCATATATTTTTGAATACATTAATTTCGAAACCCTGGAAACAGAGCATGTAAACATACATAGAAGTGTTCTGATATGAAAACAGATACAGTTACAGATAAATCATGTCTTTTCTAATATAAATGTGCTGTAGAAAGCATTTTGCATCTTCCCATTTAGGAAACATGCATGCATTTGACTATTCATCCATCAGTTTATTTAACCATTACTACTACATTAGTAATGCACTGTTAACTGTAAACACAGTTCACAGGTATTTCATCACTGACTTGTCGTTATCACAATATGCCATTACTATGCCCCTTCTCACAGCCTGCACTCTCATATAGAGATACTAAACAACACACCATTATGAGACATTATATATGGATGCAACAATAGTTGCTCACATTTAACCACTACATGTTATTTGTTAATGTGCATGAGATATTCACAAGATTAGCATCATTAGAAAGCCACTCAAATATGCATTAACTGCTAAGTAGTAGTTCTCAAACTGAACTTACTGAAACTTCATTTAAGCACCAATGACTTTTACCAAAATAAAAAAAAACATTCTTAATAGTCTGTGTGGGAAACGAAAAGGAACAAATGAATCAGTTTTACATTTTATCAGATATACATTTAATATTATCCCATCATTAAATGTAGCTCCTTCGGAATGGCCTGAGTGAGTGTGAATCCAAGATGTGGCGGGATTAGGAGTGTGACTGGATCTGCTGAGGTGTGATGGGTAGGCAGCAGGGCGGAATCGCTTGCTCCTCAGGCGATAACTCACCAACCCCATGACCCTGAAGGCAGTGCCTCGTGGCATTCATCGCTGGGAAAGTACGCCATTGACTCGCACACTCACACCGGATGAATAATACATGGCGCATATGCATTATGCTCTTAAAACACAGTCCTAATAATGCACCATAATTTCCCTCCATTATTTATTTGCCAGGAAGGCCATCGTTTCCACGGGAAAAAACCTGGCCTTTCTTCGCCGCTTCGCTCGCTCCCCAGCTTGCTCCTTGCACATTGCCTATTCAGAAAGCGTGGGTTGTTAGACTTGCTTAATACCTTCCGCAATCTGGAGAGGTAGAGCGAGGCTTCCGCAGGGCAGGAGTTTACTGCCCTAAGCACACATCAGCTGCAGTGCCTGAAATGAATGTCTAAACAGTTCAATCAGAAATATGCCTCCAAACGAGAGAGAGAGACTGAGAGCCCGGGTGGAGATTAGAATGGGGAGTCGGAGGTGCGGGCAATCAAGTAGGGAAATCAGGAGTAAAAGTACAAATCAGGGTGGAGGGAGTGTGGAGACAAAAATCATGTGTGAGAGGCTGGCATGTTGGACTGTGCTCTTGTTTTTTTTGGGTGTAGTGTGTACCATCAAGGGAAATTAGACACGTTTAAGTAAGTTTTAGGTGCACATGCAAACATGAAAAAGTTCATTCACATAGAACTGAGATTTACATGGGTTTTTAAATATCCAATACATCCCCCATCCCCCATCCTCTCTCTCTCTCTCTCTCTCTCTCTCTCTCTCTCTCTCTCTCTCTCTCTCTCTCTCTCTCTCGCACGCACACACACACACACACACACACACACACACACACACACACACACACACACACACACACACACACACACACACACACACACACACACACACACACACACACACACACACACTCACTCACACACACATCAACAGGCACAGGGAAGAGCTGAATGTGCATTTTGCCAGAGAAATGATTCACTACATGAAGGCTAATGATAACGGAGAGCTTTTGAAATCAAATTTGAAATGAGGGAACTTAAATGAGGCTTTGCCTCCCTAGAGTGAAATGTTTGGTCCTGTGAAAACCAGTATACAAAATCCCCCCCACCCCAAAAATGCCAACATTTTATTATTTATTTACTAAATTCATTTTCATGTGCCAGCATTTGTAGAGGTTTTACTGTGAATACAAACTGAAAAAAAGAAAAAACTGCATGCTGGTAAAAAAAAAAAAAGACCAAAATTCCACCTCAGCATGGGAAGGAAATAAATCTACACTTTTGCACATCAGAGGGGCTTAAGCTGTGCGTTTGAAGTCGCATTTTCCCTGAGATACAGTAGGTCTTCGTTTGAGAGCCAGTTACTGGCAGGTAAGCATTTGGCGCCTTTAATCACTAATAACCCTGATGGGTTGCTGACAACGGCGGAGAGGACCTCCGTCACCCCCCTCCTACTGATCAGCCTCATCGCCTGTCTGCTGATTCATCTTCTTATTTTAATATCTTATCTCGTGTTACTTTTGCCCCCTTTTAGAGCGTTTTACTTACTTGTTTACTCGCGCTTTAAGCGCTTAAGGATTTAAATGGCGGAGACACTGTGGCCCCGGTAGCTTTTTTTTCCCCTCGGTTTTCCTTTTATCTGCACTTCGAAAAACACATTGTGCATTCCCATAAAGGAAACGTGACACCGAGTTTGACCCAACCTTCGCTGCCGAGAGACTGATTTGGAGCACGGCTTGCCGTCAGAACTTGCTCTTTTGCTTATGCACTTTATAAATGACACATAAAATTTGCATCTCAGTTAATAAAAAGCAAATAAATACATAAAATGTGCTGGCCAATTTGATGCCACTCTAAACACAAAGCCATGAAAGCGCAGGAGCGTATTCCATCTCAGCCTGCTGACTAAAAAATACTCCGGAGATGGAGCTATAACGGAGGCTCGGGTCGCGCTCTTGGCTGCCACCAGTCGGGTTAATTTTCTCTGAATCATGGAGCGCTATATGGAGATGCCTTGCAAGTGATTTTCTGCCAGGGTGACCCTCCAGTGAGATCGACTTCTTACCCCCATACAATGTGAGAAATGAAAGCAACGGTGCTGGCATTGTACTGGGAGCTTCAATACAGTGGGATTAGGTACGAGCACTGCTGTGGGGATTAATGCTTGTAAGTATGTTCATAATGGATGAGGCAAAGCAGCACAACCACCCCAGTTTACAGTGGGGAGGTAATCCAGCCCTTTACCACCAAGCCAAAATAAACATACGCTCTGAACAGATATCCACATATGCGCACTCTAATGCACCACAGGACAATGAGATGATGCAATGACTGTAGTCTTGTCTGTGAGGGTGTCACTGAAATTATTTGCTAGTACAACCATGATGGTAGGGACCGAACTGGACACACACCTGCCATCACCACCTAAATGAACTTACACAGGCAGACAGGGATCATTAAATTAAGAGACTCCGTTTCAGCACAGGAGAAAGAACTGTCCTAGATGTTCCTAACACAGAGGGTTGGGCTAAATCACAAGCCAGTGCAGCAGCAGCCACTGCTCTGATGAATGTTTACTCTTCTTTCTGCAGTCAGGGCACTGTCCCAGCTCACCAACCTGATTTGCCGAGGTCTGATGTTGTGTATGTCAGTTGGGAATGTACCCGAATCCAAATACATCATTTGGAAAAGCACAAATACTCTGATGGAAACAGATGTTTATTCTGCCCAAAGTTGCTGGTTATTATTAGGGTGTGTGTGTGTGGGGGGGGGTCACCTCCATGATTGGCATGTCTGTGCTTCAGTTGTTAAGTTTCATATTGGATTCATATCACTGTGGATGGCCACAAGATAAAAATGCCCATTCTGTTTGCAACATAGGACTTTAATATCACTAACTAGTCCTTTTATTTACAACACATTATTGAAAATAGATCGCTATATTCTGTAGTCACCCCCACGAGTCAGCGCACACAGTCAGGGCTAAGATATGGATATCACTCAGGGCAACTGGCATTGAGGAGGAGGAGGAGGCGTCATGTGCAGGAGCTAGCGAGACAACAGCCTGGTGTGGCAGCTAGATTTCTGAATGAAGCTTTTTAGCTGTATGATTGAATCCCCTCTAATTATTAAATGAAATAATGCAACAGAGGACAACAGAAAGAAACCTTAAGTTTAAGATGTAACATGCTGTATGTATCAGCCATAGGTTTCAGGGGATTAGAACTTAGTGTCCCCTAACACCCTTCCAAGCATTTCATGGTTATTTAAACAGACAGCAGCTAATTCAAGTGACAGCAACAAGTGATTTGTGAAGCTAGCAATGGACTCTACAGCACCCCCAGCAAAAACAGAAAAACAAAACAAGCAAAAAGCAAAAACAACCAGTGCTATCTGGGAGCAAATCAGCGTCATCTGCCCTAATGGCCACAATAGGCAGAGGCAGGGATCAACACACAGTTCATTAAACTTAGTTTATTTAAAAATCATTATAAAAAAGTGAGAAATGAAAAGCACAGCATCATAATTCATTATATAGCTGTATTAAATCAAATATGTTCATAATTAATTATATTCCTGTATTAAAACAATTGTTCTGGCAATACATATTAGGGTAGAAAATACAACATTTGCCCAGTTCAACGTGACTTCCGGTGTAGCTAACAACAGATACAGAACATTTTGCTGGTTGAACAGATACAGATAATGACGTCTCAGTACACCTCTGTCATGTAGTTAACTGCAACTTCCCCTGTTTTAAGGAATGCTGCATTAGTTGTGTAGTGAGAAAATATGTTAGGGTAGTGTTGGGGACCTGACATGCTGAACGGTTCTGGTATTAAGACATGTTTTGGTATTTTAGAAAGTGAATAATGACATGGACAAATACCATACCATACAACATTCAATGCATGGGATTAGAAGATATTAGTATTAGAAGGTGTTACTATTTCTGACTTCCAGAGGAATTGTGGGGGGATTATGTTAACATTCCCTAATGTTATGTTCGCAGATACAGTGGGGAAAATAAGTATTTGAACCCCTGCCGATTTCGCAAGTTTGGCCACTTGCAAAGAAATGTGTGATCTATAATTGTCATGGTAGGTGTATTTTAACAGTGAGAAATAGAATATCAACAAACAAATCCAGAAAACTGCATTTTATAACATTTATGACTTTATTTGTATTTGATGCAGAAAATAAGTATTTGAACCCCCAAGCAAACAGCAAGAATTCTGGCTCCCAATGACCAGTTATGTGCACAAGCAGCACACAGATTAGTCCTCATTAGGCCTAACAAGGTACACCTGATCTCAACTGGTGACGTGTATAAAAGAAACCTGTCCAAAGAATCATACTTCACACCTTCAACTTCACCACCATGGGCAAGACCAAAGAGTTGACCAAGGACATCAGAGATAAGATTGTACACCTGCACAAGGCTGGAATGGGTTACAAAACCATCGGCAAGCAGCTTGGTGAGAAGCAGACAACTATTGGTGCGATTATTCGTTAATGGAAGCAACACCAAACAACTGTCAATCGCTCTAGGTCTGGGGCTCCATGCAAGATATCCCCTCGTGCGGTATCGGTGATCATCCGAAAGGTGCAGAATAACCCCAGAACTACACAGGGGGAGCTTGTGAATGATCTCAAGGCAGCTGGGACCACAGTCACCAAGAAAACCATTGGCAACACACTACGCCGTAATGGTTTGAAGTACTGCAGCACTCGCAAGGTCCCCCTGCTCAAGGAAGCACATGTACAGGGCCGTCTGAAGTTTGCCAATGAACACTTAAATGATTCTAAGGAGGATTGGGAGACAGGATGTGGTCAGATGAGACCAAAATCAAGCTCTTTGGCATCAACTAGACTTGCCGCGTTTGGAGGGGGAAGAATGCTGAATATGACACCATCCCCACCGTCAAGCATGGAGGTGGAAACATTATGCTTTGGGGCTGTTTCTCTGCCAAGGGTACAGGACGACTCCACTGCATCGAGGGGACTATGGATGGGGCCATGTAACGTGGAATATTGGGCTTGAACCTCATTCCCTCATTCCCTCCCATTGAAAACGCAACCTTTGATTTGGAGAGGATCTGCAAAAAGGAGTGGACCAAAATCCCTCCTGAGATGTGTGTAAACCTGGTGACCAACTGCAAGAAAAGTCTGACGTCTGTGCTTGCCAACAAGGGTTATTCCACCAAGTACTAAGTCATGTTTTGATAGGGGTTCAAATACTTATTTTCTGCATCAAATGCAAATTAAGTCATAAATGTTATAAAATGCAATTTTCTGGATTTTTTTGTTGATATTCTGTTTCTCACTGTTAAAATACACCTACTATTACAATTATAGATCACACATTTCTTTGCAAGTGGTCAAACTTGCGAAATCGGCAGGGGTTCAAATACTTATTTTCCCCACTGTACCTACTTAACATACAACTCTTGGGATATTAACATTTCAGAGACTATATTAGTGGATACGTAATATTGTAAATAAAAGGATGAATGCATGTTATGTTTAATCAACACGTCACATGGAACGAGGCAGAACACATTCCTATATGTTCCTATGTGCCTCTAGACAATCTACCACAGAGAAAATCCTCATTGCAAAATCAATAAAACGCATGATCCTTCAGACTTCCCTACCCTCGTGGACATGACGTAGGGGGGCTCTTCTGGGGTCGAGAGGTGGGAGAGACCAGGGCAGGCATCACTCACTGGGTGAAACCTGTCTGGCAAAATAGATGTGGTCACTGGAGGATTCCATGCAGAAAGGGCTTCTGTACCGAGAGCAGGGGCGTGCCGATACTCATGTACGGAAAACAAGGGCCCCCCTAACCCCTTATCGGCCCCCCTCGACCTGTACGCGAGGAAGACATCCTGAGCAGTGTAGGGGTGAGTCGAGCAGAGGCTGAAATGATCAATGGCTGCTCATCAGCATTGTTTGGTTAAGACCAAGGGTGAACAGGAGTTCAGAAGAGGGGGAGGCAAGGGAGGCGAGTCAGAGAGTATGTCTTCCTCCTTGTTTTGATAGAGCATTATGCTGCTGATGGTCGGAGCGGGAAACTTCCCCACACGCTTGCCTTGAGATGGCGGGGGCTTAGCTGAACTTAGGCTAATGAGGGGGCTGAGGCAGAGCGAACGCACTCAAGTGTTTTTGGAGGGTGCAGTGCATGTCTCGTTAGTTAGAAACCAGCACACCTGCACCCCATGAGAGCCCAATACCTCCATGAGTGTGTGTGTGTGTGTGTGTGTGTGTGTGTGTGTGTGTGTGTGTGTGTGTGTGTGTGTGTGTGTGTGTGTGTGCGCTTGCAATTTTCAAGATAATCAGATCAGAATTAGTAGGAAAAAAAACAATTGGTTGAGCAATAAATGTGAGATTCACTTCCTGTTTGTTGTGGATTACTGGCATATCTCAACAGCTGTAATGACAACATTACATGAAGCCCCATGAACCTTCACCCTTATTTCAATATAAACCTTTATTGATTGATGTGAAAGCAACATTGGGAGGATATAGTTTGGCTGTGCACAAACCCTTCTCTTTCATTAACTGAAAATCTAAAAGATTAGCTCCTCTCCTCAGGGGCTGATTGATCATGAGATCGATACGAATTTTAGTAAATAAAGATAAAGGAGGCTTATCACTCTAATGAAAAGAAATGAAGATGTCACTTCAATATAAAACAATAGACCAGTGACGTCAGTGTAAGAGCCATTCTGCCCTTCTTCTTACTTGTGTTATTCATGTGCAATATCTCAGAAGTGTTGATTGAAAAAGTGAAAGTGTATTTACAGCCACATCATTTGTCTAAAGAATGGCTACTTACTGCGCTGAACATTTATTCAGTATCCCAATTGATTTTCTTATGTGTAGCATGATCAATTCTTATATAAACAGCAGAAGGAGAATATACAACCCCATTTCAGTGTCCTCTTTCATACAAAAGTAGTTGCTGTAACGGTCGATTGGAGATCTTCCCTCTGGTTATTGAAAGGGGATCTTCTTTCTCTTTAGGTGATTCACGTGGGTTCCCTCGACCGCCACCACCTCCTCTGGCTGAACAACCCCAGAGACCTCTCACTCCACTGGACCGAGAATCACTCAACCCCCCCTGGCTGCTTTAACAAGGAAATCCCTCTGCTTACTGGAGAATCCATGACAAAAACCCTGCTGCCATTGCGCTGTATGGATTTCACTGAGGTTCGTTCGGCATTATGTCGAAGGAGTCTCAGACATGATTCATTTATCCTCCTACTTTAAGCAGTCCAGTGGCGGCCTTGGTGACAGCTGATGTCAGGGTGGACCACACTTGATCTGAGCCAGATGCCAGCCAGACTCAGCTGCTGTGTGGGAGCCAGTCTGTTTAGTGGCAGAGTGCGTTCATTCTCATCAGGACCATTCTCATCCTGACCATTCTCATCAGAAGCATTCTCATCAGGACCATTCTCATCCTGACCATTCTCATCAGGACCATTCTCCACACGGGGTCATGTCAATAGAAGGTGTTCTGCTTAGAGATTAGGCCTGGTCCCACATTAAACTGAGATTCTTCTCTTCATACATACATTAAGTCTGGGGCTTTGCATGTTCCCTGTCCAGGACTATGAGCTATTAGACAAGTGCAATATGTGGTAATGGATAATATAATCATAATAATAATAATACATTTTACTTAATGGCGCCTGTCATGACACTCAAATCTATACATACAGCAATCATATGCTTTATTTCCTCAACCATACTTTCACAGATGCCTTTCACATTCAGGACTGTAATAAGATTAAACATTATTTCCATCATTGGTCCCCCCCTTTTATGAATTAAACATCTAAGACGGTCCACAATTAGAATGATTTGTGTCTTCCTTGTAGCTAAAACTGTTCCAGACAGCACATCCAAATAGGATAGCACACCATTTCCATCTGCAAACACATCATAACAATTGTCTGAAGTCATTTGCCATGAATGCTTTTCAAGTATTAAATCTGCACCGGAAATCAGCTGTCATATTAAAGGCAATGGATTGTGTGCAGTTCCCTAATCCGTCACAGTCTTTCCATTCTGATCTTATTATGCCATTTCCACAGTCACTGGCAGACTGACAGATCTATGCATTCGGTTGAGAAAAAAAAAATCAGACACATTGACGTTCCAAAAATGATAGATGAAAAAGAGAGGGAAACACAGAAACACTTTCGTTCGAAAGGCCGTTTGTCCATCAAACAAAAAAAAAATGTCTGTCTGATGCATGAATAATATAGGAATGGGAAACCACGCTCAGGCATTTCATATTCATGTCAGTCCATGTTCAAAGTGTAAGCACCTTTTGGAGTCCATCCTCTCCAAAATGGAACTTTTCCTGCCTTTGCCTTCTTGGCCAGATAATGGAGGAATTCATTCCATGGTTGTTGTGCAGTGTCCTACAGGAGATGATATTGAAAAAAAAAAATGATGGAGCAGATTCGCACAATAAGTAAAAAAGGAATGAACCGAGCAGGGGGGTGGAAACAGTGGTCCGACTGGTGATGGGCAAATGTATGATTATGTTTTCAGCGCCAGGTCTGTCCTCCAATCCTGGGATAGTTTCTCTCTTTTTTTTCCCCCCCTTTCCCACCCCTGGAAAGTGGAAAATGAAGGAAAATTCCAGGAGGGAACTACTGAAGCACATTGGCCCCAGAGTCTCCACCCATGGTCACAAACATATCTCTTCACTGAGGGCGAGAATTTCTCATGGCACTACGCTCTCACACTCTCAGAGGGGATGGTCTCCTTTGTTGATGACAGGAAGCTCAGCTCTATAAATAGATAGATGCACTGAGGATCTCTGTGATGTCCATGCTTGGAGAGGGGGGGGGGATGGACCCCTATCCATCATCCATCAACATTCTCAGAAGTGTCTGTGAGATTGATCCGGATATAATTTGCTTAGTTGTGGTTGAGGATCATGAGTTGTACTACTAAGTGGTCCTGTGTTTGTAGTTTAGTGACTGAGGGTGGTGGGGCAGTGTGGGCTGGGTGGGGGGTTCCAGGGTGCCCAACATTAATCTGCTGTCTCGGCCTCAGTCGGGTTGTCCAGGTGACACCAAGACAGATTAGGGGCTCCATCCCCAATTCATCAGCAGTCCGCAGGGGGTATTTCATCTTACGCTCTGCCCCCTCTGGAGGGTGCCGGCTCGTCAGTCCCTCGGACGTTTGGGAGTGCGGTCATGGGCAAGGTCAAGGTCAAGGTCAAGGACGTGTGGTGTGTGTCAGAGCCTGGGCGATCCAAAAGGAGAGCCCAAGAGCAAGAGGAGGAGGACCAACAACCCTGAAATGTGACAGAGAGAAAGAGGGCTGATGCCTAGTCAGAATATACTCACAGCCATGATAATGGTTGGAGGGAAACTTGGCCGCCATTTCTCCCCATTACCACTACAATGGTGGCCATTAGAATAAGCCTGTTAGAATAGCAAATCAAGGCTATTCTTACAGGCACATTTAATATCAAATTATTGTGATATCATCACATACAATTTCTAAGACTTTTCAAAGGCTGTATGAAGGGAGCCAAAATGATTGTCTTTCAACAGACAAAAAGGAAAATGGCAACCAGGAAAAAACAAGCACATAAAAAGCACAAAATGTAGACATGCATTTACCCTCTTATGGGCCATGGGGCACAACAAAGGCAATCCCAGTGCACAGGAGGCTAATGCCAGGGACTGGTGGATGCTTTTAAGGGAACAAACTGGAACAAACTGTCCCTTAACACCCCTCTACACCCCTAAAGCCACAACCTCTGTCTGTCGGTGAGCCCCGCAATCCACTCAGCCGTCTACACCTCTGCTGAGTCAGTCGAATCCAGCCCTTTGTGGTGGATTTAGGCTCTCAGTGTCAGCAAAATGATTCTGTCGTCCCACAAAAACAAGATGTTCAGATCTCCCCGCGGTGCCTGCAGCAATCACACTGCACTATTGAGCTCTGCTTTATCAACATGAGAACCGTCGCAGGAGGAGAAACAGAGAAGAAAACAATTCAGGAAGAAACTCTTTCAACTGTCGGAAAGTAAACACTGACTTGAGCAGCGACCAGCAAAGTCGCTGTTATAGTCATGGGGACAGAAGGTTCTAGAAAAAAAAGATCTGGAAGAGGAGTTTGTTCTAGGTGATGCCATCAAGGTACCCCAAATGAAGGGTACCAAGAGCTGTGTCAGCAGTCCTGTCACACTGTCATTATACTTCAGGAATGTCCCTTAAGGCAAACAAGAGATGTCTGGGCAAAAGTGGGATTCTGATCATAATAAACAAATAGACTATTTACCAGAAGGATTTTTTAATGCTTGCGACTGCTAATCTGGAGGCAAGCTGTAAATCAGGCAACTGTCTGACAACTATATGTATCTGAAAGTTTGACGTGCAAATTGCAGTGTAAATAACTGCAAAAAGGATTATTATACATTCATTATTTTCATCACACACACACATACACAATTTCAATGTGACCGTGTCCTTGAGAGTTCATCAACAGAAGCATGTGCTTTCTGAGAACTGACCCTTGATCTCCTCAGAGCAGTCAGCACCGTGACATACTGAAAAATGTTCCCCCAGTGACAATAAAACTCATTAGTGGAACTAATAGAATATTAGTTAGTAGGACTTTCTCTCGCAGTGTCCCCTAAAATGGATGGAAGCTGAAAACGAGCTTTTGCTGTTCAGACTGTGTCTCCCAAAGCCTTGATCCTTCCTCCTGGTTTTATTTTAAACTTCTAAGTCTGTCATGTACTTTCTCACTGTCAAGCTTTCTTTTTTGTCTTTCTATTCCTTCCATTGTTTTCTGAAATGTTTCTATTTCTATCATGTATCTTTCACTCTGCTGGTCTCTCTGTTTCTCATCTATTGCTTTCCTGTCATGCTGTTGGCATGTGGTGATGTCCACATATATTTTTCTCTTTCACTTTCACTCCATCACACACACACATACACACCAACCCACACACATACAAATATACATACATCTCTGTGTGTGTGTGTGTGTGTGTGTGTGTGTGTGTGTGTGTGTTTGTGTGTGTCCTTATTTCTATGTACACACATTTTTCATTTCCTTCCTTTCACATCTGACTCATCCATTATGTTGAAATGATGCGATGCTCTGTGATGTACACATGTGTGCTGCACTGTACCAAAGCTTCTAGAACTCTGACTACCCAATATTCTCTCTGTTAGAAATAAAGGTGCCACAAATGTTTTTTCAGAGCGATGCCTTAGAAGAACCTTTTATGGTGCTTCGAAGAACCCATACACAGACAGTTCTCTGTAGAACCATTTCAAATTCAGCTCCTAAAAGAACCCGTTATGGTTCCAAGAAGAACTTTCACTAATGGTTCTTCCTCGCACCTCATTAGCAAAGGATCTCCAAAGAACCAGCCAACCCAAATATTTAAAGAGCCACCAAATGGTTCTAGTATGTCCCCTACTAGTTTCTCAAAGAACCAAAATCATTTTGCAGAGTTATTTAAGATCATTTAACATCATATCTTGACAGAAACGTTATAATAATCCTATCTATGCATGCAAGAATGGGAGATCAGACAATACATTCATAAGCTAATTAACATTGTAAAATTCAAATGAGATTTCTGTTCAAACTACCTGTAAAACAGTCAGCGGTATTTACTGTTTAACTGCACTTGGTCATGTGAGACGCATTAATCTATTAAAAAGTCCAGTAATATCTCAGACAAAATTAAGAGATTCATTAGCAATTAAATTCCCACTCACCATCATTTTTAAACACACATAAGCATCTTTGGCAAGATAAAAACTACAGACGCAGATGAAGTTGACAAATACAGCATCCACAGTGGCGCTCAGCAGGTTGTGAACCCCTTAGAGATTCCTGAAAAATCTGCATAAATATTGCATTTCAAATAGTGCAAGATGTATCTATTTTCAATTTTTATAAATAAATGAATGACCTTTTAGTTAGAGTATTTCAAGTCTTTAAATGTGCATATTTCATTAATTTATTTAAATACAAATAAAAATAGACAGATTCTCTGATGTTTTGTCTTTTCCATGTGGCCCATATTTGACTTAATCCTAAATTTTACATTTTCATTCTGGAGCCATCTTTACAGTCCAGTTTCCTCCAGATGTAATCACCTCTGGCTTTGAAACTCCACAGATACCCACAGGAGTTTGTTTTACAGCAAAAAGACAATTAGTGATTGTATATTTTTAATACTTTTTGAGAAGTAAATATTTCGGGATTTCAGGGGAAAAAGAGAATGTTTTTTTTTTTGTTCTAATATTTGGGATTTCTCCATCATATTGATTCATTTTTAATTGGAATAAAACAAAAATTAAGACATGGAATGTCCCAATAAGAGCCTGCTTAAGAGCCTGTAAAATCATAAAGCTACCAGATCCAAGTTGCTATCATGTAGAAATATACTCCAGAGATACATAGCTTTCAGACAAATATAGTGATCCCTACCCCCCAAGTGATAATGACGACCCTATTTTGGGGCCCTTGGCTCATACACTATTTTGTATTCTTGTGGATGAGAGCCAGATGCAGAAGAGCCGGGGCAAGCCACAGATTAATCTAGCAAACAAAGCATGGCTTTTATTTCCCCAGTGGGGGTATGTAGTCATTGTAAAATAGTATATTGTTGCCTATATTTGCAATGCATGACACGGCTTATCTATAGTTAATGTCTAGCTGTTTGTTTTTTAATAGAAAATGAAATCTTTAAAATCTTTCAGGATTTGTTTTTATTAGTGCTAATATGTGTTTTTTGACAATGTATGATTTGAAAATAAATATATGACTTTGAACAACACTAATTGCAAAAACCTATATTTCCTGAAAAACTGAAAATAAATATCTGACAGCCTTTATTAGACCTATTGTGTCTGGATATGACTATTTTTAGGATAGGCTATGAATGCAATTAGGACAATGGTCTTTTAAAAAAACAAAAACACTTCTAACATCACCATTCACCAGGTGTAAAGGTTCAACACAAACTCATGGTTCTTTATGGAAACATGTCAAGAAACATTTAGGAATCTTTATTTTTGTGTATAGTGTGTATAGTACTCACTGCGGTATGTGTATTCACTGCTACACACAGAATCCATTGCCCATGGTAGGTCAACTCACAGCAGCAATCTGATCTGGTTTTGTGCTGTTGTTGTATCTGTAATTGTGTTGTCATAGATCAGGGAGTAGCGCTTGGGGAAGGGTGACAGACTAGCATCAGGGGTGGGGTAACAGACCAATGAGATGACAGGTAAGGTGGGCAGGGGGTGAGGGAAAGCAGGAGGCGAGCACTGGGCAAAGTGAGAGAAAATGAGAAGTGGGGAAAGTGGGGAATATGATGAGCACAGAGGGAGAGATGGACAGAGAGGGAACTATGAGAGGGAAGATGCAGGGGAGGGGGAGGGGGAGGGGGAGGGATGGCAAAAACAAGAAAGACATGTGGAATGGTGAGATGATGACTTACAAAATGTATTTACAAAAAAGACTCAGTGCTGTAAAATACAGCAAATCAGTTCCAAAGTCTGCTTCTACTGATATGGGGAGCGGTTGAGTTGTTCATACTATACCAGACCCACCCATCCCAGATGCTCTCTCTCTCTCTCTCTCTCTCTCTCTCTCTCTCTAACCGACCTACTTTCTCACACAATAGCCATCGGTCCTCATGTGTGACTGCTCTCACCTGCCCTTCTGGAGGACAGGTGGCTGGTGGAGAAAACACACCTGCAGCATCTGACCTTGATCTACATTTACTCCCCACTTCTCTCTCTCTTTCTTTCTCTCTTTCTCTCTATCTCTCTCTATCGTTCTCTCTCTCCCTCTGGGTGTTTCCCCCTCTCTCTTTGTCGGTTTCATCATGTCCACTGGGCTTTGTGTAAGACAACTCAATCACATACTTTACCTTGGCAGGCCAAACTGAGTACTGTGTCATAAAATACCTGTGTGGAGAGTACGGCCAGACAGCAGATGCAGTTAATATGTTAATGTTGACTCTATTTTAAAGCCAGGAGTGGGCCAAGAGTGTCCCCTCTGAAACAAACAATGATCCATTAAAGGTTGTTTTTAGCTTGCATCAGCATTTTGTCTGGCTGGGAGTCTGTGTAGGTCACATGTTTTGATGTATTTCTTCAGTAATGAATGTGTTTGAAAAGAATTAAGACTTGAGGGTGAATATATAGTCTGTTGCATCCAGTCAGGAGAGCAGGTTTGTAAACATATGTGGGAGTAACAAATTATACCTCACTTCTGGTCAAGGTTGTGTGGGTACTTTTCAAGCTGGCAAAAGCAAGAAGAATAAAAATGGTTCTTGGATTAATATCGAGTGGATGACTCATCTTGACTCACTCTAACTCATCCACTCTAACTCAAGCACAGAGTTAAAGTAAGTTAAGAAGGACTAGTGGCAAACTTTTTGTGAGGTCCACACACATCTCAGGGAGAAACTGATTCTGACAGCACTTCACTGATTTCCAATGGGTCTATTTCAGCTCGGGTCTCCTGGAACCTCCCACACACTGAGTAAATGCTAACATACCTGCATAATGCATAATTCACCTTTTCACGCCACCATATTGGAAAGCAACAGGGGGTAAAGTTACTCGACCCAGAGTGTCTTTCGGATATTCTTCAGATCTTTGGCAAATCTGCCAAAATTCTGGCTCTCAAGGTTGCTGAAATGGTTAAAAAAAACAGCCAAACTGGCCTGTCGTGGTGTAAAAGCTTTGAGTTCAGGTTCTGAGGCTTTTACTGTCCGTATACTGCAGGTAGAGGATTTTTCAACCACCGTGTTCCACTCGTGTACCAGACAGCATACTACAACACCATGGGTGCAACGATTCTTTGTTCCCCTCCTGTGGCTTGCACCAGCGAGCCACAAGCTTGACTCAAGCCACACACTCAGGTAAACATTACTGTTTCGGACTGCAGATTATATTTGAATAAACAAACAGCAAAAGCTGATATAAAAATATATGAGCGTTTAATTTACAATGAGGTGGAGGTTGGAGCTGGCAGCAGAAGATCTCTAGTAGTATACAGACAATTGCCCGGTAAATGTCTACCCCTGTGGTTTTGTTGCGCACCGATCTGGTAGCAGGTCCAGGTGACCGGGTTGTAAACCCCAGAGATCTACCCTTTACGCTGATGGAGGTAAAGAGGGCAAAGTGTCCCAACATCAGCGTCATCACAGAGATCCCTTACATATCACACCCAGGTGCAGGCTTAGCTCTCCATCACTGGTCTAGTCTGCTGCGACTTGGTGACGGACCCGAGGGGAGACACAGGCTGGACAGAATCTGGTGCAATGATGTCTTCATCTGTTCTATAAAGAAAGTTTAGATATGTTTTACCACAACACATTCATGGACATTTATGTGTGTGTGTGAGAGAGGGAGATACACACTTGGCTTGTACTGTTTGTCAGGAGACAAATTCATTTTATAATTATTTAGTTGTAATCATAAATACTAATCAACTGACATTCAAAAAACCCAACAATGTATTTATATATAAACTGCTTCTTTATATTTTCTTGATTCTGTGCTGGTGATTTGGTATATGGGCGTGTGTGTGTATGTTTAGAAGAACAAGAGAGTGAAAGTACTTGCTGTCACTAGCATTGTCTCATGTGCCACAATGGTGAATTCCAGCTGTTATTCCTGAAACACACACACACACACACACACACACACACACAGTGTGAGCACAACAAGGCAGAGATCACAAAACATGTCCGAGGGGAAGACCTGGGGAAGTAAACTGACTTTGTTTAAAGCCCACTGAGCAATCTGTAGCGCTGGACTGTAGCGCTGGACTGTAGCTGCTGCTTGACGGTCAGTCTTCTGACTGGTTCTCATGCTTCCAGTTCCTCGCTGGAGCTGCATCCAGTGCCCCTGGTGTGAGCACACAAGACAAGTGGAAGCACACAAACAGTGCAGGCAGAATAGAACAGAACAGGCATGAGAACTACAGTCGCGTGTGACAGTGAGAGGTTTGGCCACTGTGGGAAATCCCCAACCAACAGCATAAGGAATTTCTCATCTTTTCCTGTGTATAACCAGAAACAAATTCTTATCACTTTCATTTTTGCTAATCCTTCCATAAAATGTCTAGTTTGTCCTCAAACCTGTCTTTCACCTTTGATTTGCAAGCAAAGCATACTTCATAAGTCATCTTTCTAACCTCACATCTACACATGATCTAATCTAGTCCATCATTCATCTTCATCTCACCATACTTCCAAGGTCAGCTGTTACATCGACTTAAGCATCTGAAATATATCTTGTAGTCGCAAGCACAATTCAGTGGACATTTATTTAATATTTTAGATATCTCAACTTCTTTGGTATAACCATCTTTTCTGTGTCTAGATCTCACAGATGTTGAAATGATCCTTTCTGATTTTATTTACTGAAGGCTACCTCTTAGTGTCACTCTCTCTCTCACACACACACGCAGTCTCTCTCTCTCTCTCTCTCACTATCTCTATTTGTGGTCATCGCAGTAATTGCAGGGTGTTAAGAGTGGCCTATATTTAATTTGGGATTGATTTCCTCGTAGGCACTCCGGGCTGCCAATATCTTGTTGTTGTCATTGTACTTCTTTTGAAGTAGTCTAATCAGGAGTGGCAACATCCCACACATTTAGGTTTTATCAACTTAATGTGAAGTAAAACTTAAAATGAATACCATCTTTATAATGTATTGCAGGAAGGAATGCAAGGATAACTCATTATACAACAGTTATAAGTAAGGGATAAAGGAGAGACATTATAAGGGAGAAGACAAATCACTGGCAGGAAAATGAATGGCAAATGGACTGCATTTATATTCACACACCTATGGTGGAGGCTACTATGCAAGGCACCAGCCTGCACATCGGGAAGAGATTGGGGATCAGACTAGCAACCTTCCGATTGCTGAACGACTCCTCTACCTCTTGAACCACTGTTCCCCCCGAATCCCCACACAGGTGAAATAGGAGGAAATCCTTTGATAAAGCCAATCACATTATTGGAATGGCATAACTGAAATTTCACCTACCCTGCACATTCTGTTTATTCCCATTGTTTCCATAGTAATAGGAGTGCCACTAAAGTTGGTGCATGCGCAGTGAGCAAGTCAATATGAAGAACAAAGTTTTATTTGAGCGGTTGGGAAAACAATGTTTGCACAGTTTATGTCAGATTTAAACGCGGATTCACTTGATGTACTTTTAATGTCTGTTTGACCATCCCCCTCGCCCCTTGTGTTAGCCCCATCTGGCTTCGGACCAACAGGTCTGCTGCTGACTTCAGCACTGGGAGCCCTGGTCCCCGGCTGAAGTGTGGCTGGCGGCTGCTCGGAGCTCCTCCAGCCCTGCTGCATTATTTAACCTGTCAGAAAAAGAGGCACAGCTGTACTCAAAGGCCAGCAGAAGCAACAAGGCCCGGCGTCTTAAATATTTAATTCCAGAATAATTGAATGGCGAGGTGTAGCACATCGATGGCTGTCATGGGCTGAAGCGCGAGAGAGTGCCCTCCTTCCCTGCTTTGTTATTTATTCATTAATGTGCTCAAACATGCAACACGCATGCGCGTGCACACACACACACACACACACACACACACACACACACACACAACATGCTCACCCACGTGTCCGTACATCCGCCCACACATACTCATTCAAGCACCATGATTGACTTCGTGTCCCTTCTCTCTCTCTCTCTGTCCCTCTTACTCTAATAAGCCTCATCTGTCTTGTAAAAGCATCTAGTAGTCTTATCAATAAAGCGAATTGAGCCAAAGCCGAAGAATTAAGTGAATCTTTCACCCTCAGGGCAGAAACTAAGTATCGAGGCTGAGCTGTCCAAGCAATGATTTGTCCTGTTTGCCTTTAAACAAAGGTGTATGCCATCAGAATGACCATTACGTTCTGAATCCAGTAACCTTAAATTAGTCATTTTCAGCCCTCTTATTCTTTAGAATACTTTTATGATAAACAAATGAAAAATGTCTTTCCTCTTGGAAAGCAACTGGTCATTAATTGGACATTAATGCACATTCACACATGCAGAAATAAACATGGGGTAAAGAAAAAAGGTGCTCCTACAGGCTTGTTCTCAAAGTGGAAAATGAGAGTCCATAAAAGCTCCAGTTTTACTCTTTAGAGTGCTACCAACAACTCTTTCTCTAAAGACTTTTGTCCACACAGCTGAAGCATCCTTAAATGTTCTTCAGAGCAGTTTTTTCTCATCAAGTCTGCAAGTCTACAGTAAGTCTTCCAGTACACTTCTTCCTTGAGAAGAGTCAGAAGATTAAGAACTCCAAGGAGTGGAGTAATTACCAAAGCGGACACATCCATCAATGAGAGCTGTAATAAGGGGATAAAGAGGAGCGAGAGACAGAGAGATGAAGCGAGAAAAGCACAAGTGAGAGAGAGACATGAAAGGTGAGAGCAAAGTGAGGATGCCCCTGAAGAGTATCATTTCATGACAAAAATGAGTTTTTAATTGTGCAATTACCGTTGATGTGGACAAAAGGTGTATAGCCTGCAGCTTGGCATTGGACAGTCTAAGCGTGGACAGTTAGGACAAGGTGTGAGTAAGAGGAGGGGGGCTGTGTGCTCTCAAGCTTCACAAAGACAAAGAGGAAATGTGGATTGAAATGGCTTGAAATTGTTGCGAGGGATTGAAAAAGCCTTCTCTTTTTTTTTGTTCCTACTGAAACTGCCAACGGACTGCATATTTTACAGCCATCTAATGGCCCCTCTACAAATACAGAAATAGCAACCAAGATGACATTTATTCACTGGATCAGTGTGGTAGTTCCATTGTTACGGTCTAACAGTCTAGGTTCTGTTGCCTTCTGCCGAGAATGGGATAGACTACCAGACAGAATCCTACCATCTGTACTCAGATTACCCCAATGTGATTCAGTATCCAATGTTTCAATTTCCACTGTGGCAAATTGGGACCTGGGCTGTGGTGGGCGCCTAGTATGGGAGCACAAATTGAGACCCAGCCTGTTCCTGAGCAGTAATGATGGTGACATGAGTTGGTAATGTAGACCTACTACACTACTAATGAACACCAAGGTGTACCAGACCCCCAAAAATGGAGAAAAACAGTGTCAGGATGTGTGGTGGATATGTGATCACGGTGACCTCCCACTTTCTGTCCTTCTCTCTCTCTCTTCATGTCTTTTTTCCTTCCCTATCCCGTTGTCACTTGGCCAGGCTGCTGATGAATCTCCCTGCTTGACCCTTGCATTACCGATGCAGAAATAATGAGAGCGTGTTATATAAATGTGATTGATTTGATGTTTTTTGGCCGACACAATGGAGTCCCACTCAGTCGCTGAGTCAGATTCACCTTTTGACTCTTTAATATAGCCCCATTACTGAGAGAATTTGTGGCTGACTTTTTCTTCTCGAGTAAACCTGCACAGACACTGACCATTTCAGGCTGGAGCTCAGTTGAGAGAAGTGGACTGATATACTTTGAATGTACTTCTGAACTTTTATCGGCGTCCAGTCATACCTTAGCATTTACTACTCTGCTGCTAACTTCGACTCTCTGTGCCCCACAGGCAATTCAGTCTGCAGAAATCCACCAACTTCCCCAAGAGATTTGCTGAATCATCGAAGCGACACAATTCCAACGGATCATGCTGTAATCCATATCATAGTCAGAGAACCCAATCTTTAGCGGTGACATCGGGCAATTTAGTTATGCCCAAAGGCTGCAATAAAGTGTCATGAAACCTCTCTAAATGGCCACATTAAATAAAATAAATTGACTGCCATCCGAATCGGCTGATCAGGCGATCGATGACTTTGAGGCCATGCGCTGCCACCTCCCTGGCCTGTTTTCCCTCGTGCGACAGCAGCGATAGCATCTTTAATTCCAATTTTTTTAACAAGGTTGATGCACGGGATCATTAAGTACCTATTCATGACATTAATTAGGCTGATAAGCTTTGGCTGAGGTAGGAGGGATGCTATGATGGCTTTGAGTGCTGGGAGCCATCTCTCTTGACGTCCTCTGGAGCTTCGCCTTATCAGCCATGATATCCCCTTGGTTCCTAAAAACGTCGTCGTGGTCTGATTCATCATCGGTATCTGTCTATCAGCTCTGGTGGAGGACGCCAGGCATCCCCACATGGACCAAACTCAGCGGCTCTCTTCGGCATCTCTCTCTGTAAGTGTTGTTTGTGTGAGCGTGTGGATATTTCTGAGTGTGTGTGTATATGAATAGATATGAAAAAAGTCAATGCAAACGTATGATGCTTGTTAGCTCCTCCTGTATAACCCAAATTGGATTATATTAGAATGGTTCATAAAGGCTGCTTTTCAGAGCCAACTGTCAAGTGAGTTAAACTGTAGACTCAAGAATTTAGTTCTCACTAGTCACTCTAGTCTCTATATAAAAACAGTTGACAGATTGGTTGGCAGATTCAAGAATAATTTGCCTGTGAATCATTGGCAAAACAGGCTTAGGTGGAGCTGACGTGACCAAAAAATGTGGCCAGAGAAAAATGCCTTAGCTGAAGTTGTGGTATCAGTGTCGACTAATGGGAGAGCTACATATTCCCCTTAAAGCCTCAGATTGATTACTATGACAACATTACACAATGCTGGGGATCGTGGAACATGTTTCTCCAGCAGCGCATTTTTAAGAGGGCAATTATCAGACAATATTAAGTCACTAATGCAATATTCTACATCCAAAGAAAGCCTGTATAAAAAGAGGGGGGGAGAGGAGAGGAAGCAGGCTTATCTCGGTAATATGAATGGAAGGCATGAACATGTCACTATACAAAAGGGAGAATTGTGTTCTGTGATGCAGAACAGTTTATTAAGGCTCATGTTCACATCATTACATTGTGAGCTCAAGCTGAGTTTTACGCTAGACCACCAGGCATAGTGATGATGGCCAATAGGGGGCACGTACTTGGGCGACCCCCCACCATCCAAAAACGGAGTTGACTTTCTCATAAAATATAATAATATCATCATTAATTTAAAATGTTTTTAGGCTTGGTATCCAACCTGCAGGTAATAACTCTTCTAGTTTGGAACAATGTGTGCTCATCAAAATAGAGGACCTTTTCAAAACTTGGTATGAGTCATGCATATTGTGTTGGCTGACTCCTTTGAGCAGTCCATCACTATTAATACACTTGGGTTAGGACACTAAGTGTGTTCTCACCTTTCCAGGGTGTCATGAAGTTTTGTTCTCTTCCAGTGAACTATTGACTGGATTTTCAGAGGCATTCTTCATGTGGTGGTGTTTTAGGAGGGGGAAAAGCCACAAGGTGTATTTTCAGTTTTTTGTTATTCAATGTGTATTTTCATATTTGTTGTTCTCAATGCAAAATAAATTAAGACGTACCTCTGGTGTAACCTCTGTTACTAAACAGTAACATGTAAAACATACACCATATTCCTTTCCTACAACACGAGAATTTTCACATTCATGGTGCAGCATCTCAAGTTATTGTTTGTGGGAGTGTGAATTCAACTCACATGCTCGTGTCTGTAAGTGGGCCTTTTAATCATGCCTTTTTTGCTGAAGGCATTTATAAGTAGGGTTGTGTGGTGGTTAACAATGTCAGATATCAACCAGGGATATTTATAATGGTTAATTTCAACAAAAAAAACTGACATCATTGATGTCTCAGACAGGAAGTGTTTGGAACTTCTGACCACTGGTACAGAGCTGTAGTTCGAACCACACAACTTAACGACAGTGTTTGCGAACATTCAGTTGAACTATGGTTCAGACTATGTAAGTTATCAACAGAACACCCTGTGAAAATGTAAACAAATATTTTATAGCACGACATTGGTAATTATATCACCAAATGATACCAGTTAACAAGCTTAACAGAGTGCTAACTTGGCTGTTGTTGGTCTGGGTTGGTTTCAAACCAAAACGTCTTACTGCTTTCACATTACCTTGTTAAAGTTTGTTGAATCTGGAAAAACATAGTTGTCGACCCAGAGTTTTCATGCTATGAATGTAGTTGCCGGGTTTGTTAATGGATTGCCAGTTGTTGGCCCTGGACAAACATAGTTCTTGACCCAAGGACTTTACGATTTGAATATGATTTCTGGGTTTATTAACACCATTGGCCTGAATATGATAGATGCGCATCATGGGTTCCTACGTGCAACAAAGAAGCATCATGTAAAGCTATTTTGATTACTAGGGCACATTCATTTCTTAATTTCAAAACATGGCACCTTCAAGCACTGATGACGCCTCATTTGGGTGTGTCTTATCAAAAAGGTATAGGCATTGCATGGAAATGGTTTTGAGGTCGATCGTTTATATATAAAATATATAATAATAATTATTTAATTTCTATATGATGTGGAAGGCCAAAAACATAGAAAGCCTCTCAGATGCTCAGTATACATTTCCTGTAAATGGTCTAAATTCTGTTAAAAACTTAATTGCACATTTATATTACAGAGAGATGAGCAATGGTAGATTTCCTTCACTGTCATTCACTTTTCATCATCACACACCTCCTCTCTCTGTCTCTGTCTCTGGTGGTTTGAACTGTGGTGGGCTTATCAATTAAACACAACATATTTAATCATTTCACAATGACAATTTAGTTTAAATATTTTTATAACATGCACTGATGTCTGTTAGACTTGACCAAACCAATTATAAGCGGCTCTTCATCACAGCACATGTCAAATTCCTGTTGATATGATTGGCACAACAGCACACCCACAAAATAATATAAATGATTATTTCACTTGTCCCACACTCAGGGTCGAGTTAAGAACACAAAGGGCTCTGGGCTACACCTAATTCAAGGGCCCCCTTAAAACACACACAAAATCACACAATATTTTTTGGCCATTAGGAAATGTACCATTTTGCAACCCCAGTTAAACACTACACCATGACCATACCACACTTAACACAACACATGCATACTTCGTGGTATAGCAGCATTTCATCAGTGGCAAATTGGGTATGTCTGGCTACACCAACTGTGGGCAACTAGATAAGATAATGCCACAAAGAATGTCACAAATACTCAATAATCCTGTTAATGTGAGTTCAGTACACCCCAAAATAGGTAAAGTGTGTAGATATGATTGATATTGATAGTACCGAATTTATTAGTTTATATAATTATTTCAAACCTGACACAAGGACAAAACCAAGGCCATGTGTAGGCCACCCAACACACAGCTATAACATAAGGAAGATATCATTACTATACAACACAAATTAAATGCTAGATTTCCACCGATACCACATTACAGTAGCTTAGTAGCATGGTTATTCTATGACAACTCAGACACACGAAATGTTAATTACTACATGAGAGAAACAGTGCAATCAGTCCATCGCGTCTAATTTATAGCTCCATTGTTAGAGTTTTAATTAAACAGTGACGGATCGTCTAAAGCAGTGCGTTCATCTTCTAGAGCCTCGGTGATCTTCAGTGCTGCCTCTGGGCAACATCTCCGTTCTCTCCAGGACTACTTGCAGGGTGGATTGATAGCCTACACATGAATTGTTGCCGGTAGCTTTCGTGTAGTCCGCGTACTCGTTGCGATAGCGCTCTTAAGATGTTAAAGTTGCTGGTTTGTGCCTCCTCTAGATAAACGCGCACAGCACATTACACAGTATGCCAATATGGTCTTTTTTTGTGAATAACGAAATAAATGCATCCATGCATGTCTTTCCTTTTGGACTGACGGAAGCCTTTGTCGACAATTTGTCAAATACAACACCTTGGATAGTCGGAGAGTAGGATAGCCCATTTTCCAGCCAGTTGATTTATAGTCTGAGAGAATGATCTGTTCTGATTTGCAGTTTGGTTGCTACCTGTCATCACATAAATCAGGTTTGCTTTTCCAATAACGGTGTCTTAAACGTAAAAGGTTTACCTTGCAAAAGTCTACCTTTCTACTTGTGTTTCCCGAACTATTTCTTCGGAGGTTGTTTAAAGTATAACTTCTTCTGTGCGACGTTACTGGGCGCTGTCCACAGCAATGGTGCTGAATTGGTTGACGTCGATGGCTCGATAATCCATTATTCACTCCAAAGCTACTGCTTTATGAGAGAAAATTGTGTTCTGTATAAATAAATACTGCAGGAATACTTAATATACAGTATAGTAGTTTATCACGACTGGTGGCAACTTTGTAACAGAAAAATTACAAAATTACAAACTGATTAACCAACCGTAAATATACGCCAAATGGGAGCACGAACTTCGCACGCCAGACGGTAGTATCACACCTCATTCCACTATGCCCCCTGTTAATATGCCGTCTTTGAAATGTACTGTTTTATTTACATTATTTTAATATCTTTGTCATGGTGTCTTAAATTACTTTGCAATCAGGATTGGCTGACCAGCAGGTCCATTACTTGTGTAATTCACTATTTTCTCTAATTGGCTGACGTTTTCAATAAAAGCAACCCTCCAACACAAAAACAACAAAGGCTACAGCAGGGAAAAGAAGGAAGCACTCCCCCTGCGTCTCCACAAGCAATATGGAGATGCTGTTAGAAGAGGTGGCAATAAATAGAGATACTTTTTTAAAGTTTTAGGATCATGGTGTCCAACAACACACACAAAAAACAAATATGGTTAAACATGGCCATGAAGATGGCAGCATCCAGGTCCATCCCACAGAGTTTCCCACAGAGTGGGAAATTGTTCGTAAGAAGTGGGATGATTTTCCAAGTGCAGCAAATGTAAGAATCGCAGCTGTCTGGAGAGACTGGGAGAGGACGGGTGGTGGGCCCAGCTCTGTGCTTGCACTCACCCCAAACGAGGAAAATGTGCTGGCAATAATAAGGGAGCCAGCTTCCCTGGGTATCTCGGGGGCCACAGATCTGAGGTGAGGGTACCAGACCATGCTCTCAGACCAGGCCTCCATCCCCTCCAGCAGCAGCAGCAACACCACACCACTACACACCTTCACCATGCTCCACTGAAGCCGCACAGCGCCGAATATTCAGGATTGAATGCCCTTGTAGGCGTCGATCCATCCAGTGTGACTGCAGTGAGGAGCTGGTGAAGCTTGAGAAAGAGAAGCTGGTGGTGCTGCAGGGGATCAATAAAGAGCTGTAGAATGTGAAGCTGGAGATTATGCAGCAGCGGTCGCTTGGCAGAGGCTATATTTCAGAGGACAACCATATTAGCGCCCATCATAATGGACAAGGTAAGTCTATTCAGCCTATGGTTAACATAGTCCAATGCTGTGTGTTATTTCAACAGTCTTTAATTACATTACAGATGCAAACCTGTCACAGAACCAGTGATTTCGGGGGTTCTTGCACTTCACCAAAACGTTTTTTTTTTGTTTTTTTTTGCTGTTTCTTTTGAATAGAAAAAGTGAAAGAATAGAAGTAAAGTGAATAGAATGTTTTCTTTGTTCTATGAAACACCTGTGTGCACCAATATGTCTGTATGTCATTGATATTGATCTGTTTCAAAGAAACCGCTGCACAATGAGCAATGGCACATCAGACGATGAATAGTTGCGTAACTGTCTTAACATGAGTGCATGTCCCATGTGCTACACTGATTACTAATGGCTACTCCAGGGTGTTTCTGGGGGGAAATATATAGGATATCTATGCAAATGAACCTGTAGAGTGTTGACTCTTATAAACCTCATGAAAGTTTTGACTGTGACTGTGAAGGTTTTGATACTGTGACGTTGGCACATTAGAGAGGTGCGTGTATTCTGAAACTATTATTAAAGCTACCTGGTAATGTATGTTTGAAATAAGTTGAGTAAAGAAATAAGAACATCCCAGTCAATGGCTGTGTGGGGTGTGTGAGCTTCTTAGTGACTGAAAAAGGTTCTTAAAAAATCAAGTGCAGGGAAACTGAAATATAAAAGGGCTACTAATGTGTGATTGGTGACTTAAAAGGAAAAAAGAGCAGAAATCCCAATTAATTTGAATTAGTTGCCCTTTGTGAAATGACTGAATGATGATTGATACTATTGCAGTGTGCTGGCTAATTTTGTGGATAGCTACCGTTAGCAAATATTATATTAGCCTCAAACAGAGCCATCATTAAACTAGTTCAACACCATATAGTGTTATCCTGATGTAAAAACCTATTTTCAAAGTGTCATGTTAGTCAAAGTCAATCACTGAGATTCCCAAAGATGGACGTTAAATTCTCGCTATGGTACAAGAGCTTCCCTTGCCATTTCTGGCTAACGTAAATAGTGACTGATGCCTGTCTATTTTTGTTTGATTTACAGGTGGTCTAGTTACACCAAAAGTGGATGGAACAGTGGAATAAAATTTCAAATATTCGTAGTTCAACCATGTTCAATCAAGTATGACAAGGGGTTTAACAAGATAAACACATTATATTCCCACTTGGTGGACAGCTACCAGACGCCATTGACACATTGCTTTCTCTTTGTGTAATCAGATGTATGTAGATGTCTGTTATGGTGAAGTAGTCTGCATAACTGGACATTGCGCAGATATTATGCAGTGTGGTCACATTCAATCATGCCCTCGAATTTACTTTCACGTGTTTGGCTGAAATTGTAAGAGACATTTTACTCAACATTGAGTTTGCATCTCTTCACTGTCAGAAGAGTTCAGAAAAAGATGTTCAGTGGTAATGGTGGTCTATTCAGCAGTGAGTTTTCAGTCGTCAACAGCTCTTAGGTCCTCACAGTTCCTTCACAGGTGCATGGGACACAAGGAACTACTCCTGGGATGATTAGCTATATGGAGTGGGGACACTGATTCATTGAATCGGCCATTGGGTTTAAATCTGACAGCCTTATATCAGTATTGCAAACTCTCAAATTGATAATGAAGGACTTGTCATTATCAAAGTTTGCATAAAGACATCTTATATTTATTTGAACAGGTTGCTGTTGCCATTTGTCAGAAAACCCTTCTTAGAATTCTTGCTGAGGTATAAGTGATGCCCCTCACTGTTTTATAGAAGCAGGTGTTACCACTTTGTCACCATTGATATGCCATTGTCTAGCAGTAGCATAGATATGTGGATACTCTGGGCTTGTTTCCAGTTCCAGGGGAGTAGAACCCCCAGATGGTGATGAAAGAATCATGATGCCTGATCGTCTTTTTGCCCCCGTTGTGTTAGTCCTCGTCTCACACCTTATTTCCAGCGGTGTGATGAGCTATGGGATTCCACTGGGATCACTACAGAATATCTTCTTTATTGTAGCAGCTTGGGAGTCACACCAGAACAAAACCAGAAGAAGTCTGGTGGCCTAAACCTTATGAAAAAAAATGGAAGCAGTTGTGAAAACCTGCCTAACGTGTCAGGAGCAGTACCGTATGGCAGTGGGAGTATGGGAGGGGTCAGAAAAGCCTTCAGCACAGTTACGGGTAGTCTATCCATGTCCATTTTCAAGACGTGTTATTGTGGAGGCCTGTTCTAAATGGATTGGGGGTTATCAGCCTCTAGTGTGACAAATTACTTAACACTTTAGTTTAGAGTTTAGTCTTAGTAAGCCGAGAGTAAAACACTTTGAGGCCATTCGCATTAGCTGGGAGCATGGTCTTGGACAATTAGACCCAACCTGGTCCATGTCTGGTTCTGATGAATTTGACAATGATTAACTCCAAGTAACCACTGTCAAACTGGAGCCTGACCAGGCCTTTATTACTTCCTCACAGAGATAGTCAAACCAAAGCGGACAGAGTTGATTCCTTGCGATCACCCCAGGATAATAATCAGCATCCACTGTCAGTCTGTGAACATCACAGAACTTGTCCTGTGGCCATGATAAACACCTAACGGCATCCAGTTTAGGCACTTTCAAATCCTTGAGGTATTCCCCTGTGTCAGTTGGCCTAAATGAGTGCTCTGTACAGCATGGATGTGCCCCCTTGTATGCCAATAGCCTCCCCTCCAAATGCCCTAGCTCCTCTCCTCTCTCTTTGATCTCTGCATGAGGGAGAGACCTGTGTCAAATGCATATTGGGAGACTTTGCCGTTTTTCCTACCAAAAGAAAACTGCCTTTACAACACATAGCTTTTCTTGAATGCATTGTTCCACACATACTGTATATATAACTGCTGTACTTTGCACTTCATAAATACTACAAGGACAATGATTCATGTGTCCTAAATTTCAGTGTTCATCAGCTGGCTTTGCAAACTACTGTATCCCTATATGTACTTCTTCAGATGGCTCTGGATTTGACTGACAGCTAAATGCATTTTGAAATGAAAGATGAAAAAGATAGCACCCAGGTGTCTGAGAATGTTAAGTAAATATATATATAACGTGTGTATTTCAACAATACAGTCACAGGAGAATGAGAAGCTGGTGGTTGTAGCGTTAATTACAGATATAAGGAATTGGAGGGCTTGGAATTTTCTTTCCAGCACAAAAACAAATAGCACTAATCTTGTTCGAAATGGTTGTGTATGAATGCTTAGTGGACTCTTTGAAGCAATCTAAGGACACTTTGTCAATGCCCATGGCCAGAAGAGAGCACCCAAATTCAATAATTCATAGAATTTATGAGTCAATCTCCAAAGTCCAGGATACTGTAGAATGTGTGAGTCATGACAATGGTGGCCTCTCAACCCTGATTGATAGAGCCATATTGCCATTTTCCTCCTACATCTCTCTTAAAGTAGGCCCGCCATTATCTTATTGTGAGTTCCAGGACCTCAGCCTGAAACCATGGTTACCTTCCTTCCTCATTTCAATAATATCGCCTGCTTCCATTTCTCTAAGCCAGCCCACACAAGCCGACAAAGAGACTAATAGAGGGAAAATATACTGTACAATAAACAGCTTATACTTTTGTCAGCTGATAGATTTACAGGGCACAATTTTATAAATGACACAGAACTCATGGATGAAAAGAAATGAACAACAACAAATAAGTCACATACACACACATTCATACATGGATGGATACTCACCAACAACCCTTCACAACACAGGCATTATAAATAGGAAACAAGATTAACATTTCATCACTGTGCGACAAGGTGTAAGAATACTTCTCAACTTAATATCGTTTAATACAAAAAAAGGATTTATTTTACCAACCGTTTCAATAATCACTTGATTTGGGTGAAAAGGAAAAACTCTGTTCAAAAACGGCAAAAATGACTGGCTGTGGCAGAAAAAGTTTTTTTTTTTTTTTTTTTGGTTAAACTTCACCCCTGGCTAGATTTTAATTATGCAGATGCCTGCTGCAAACAGTCTCACCAGAAGCTGAACCATCTCTTTTTGAGAGCACCTGGGGAGACAAAGGGGCTTTTGAGATTTGAGAGCAATGCATAGGAGTCATGGTCACACGTGGCATGTGACCACCTCAGTAATCACCCACAGCATTTTCTATGCATGCACTCATTTTTTTCTTTTCTTTCCCTTCCAAACACCACATAATATTTTCAGAGACTGAGAGAGAGGGAGAGATAGAGAGAGAGAGCCCAGTGTATCTGTAGCGTTGTTTTGACTCAAAATAGCCCTGAGGCCTGGAAAGAACAGACTGTACTCTCGCAGAGACACCATTCCCATTATAATTGTCATTATCATCCTTCATCACTAGTGGCGTCCATGCTACCCACTTACTAATGACACAGTTCTGAGGACGACACAAGCAGAGGTAGATAAATGGCTTGCCTTTCCCTCTGTGCCGAGGATCAATCCATCTGCGCTCGTCTGACTCAAATCCTTCTCAGTCACTCCCGCGATTCCCCACCCTTCATCAGCGAAAGGCAAGTGTCTTTTTTAGATCTCTCTCTTTCTCCCTCTCTCTCTCTCTCTCACACACACACACACACACACACACACATAGAGAGCCCGGATAGAAGAAAGGAAGAGGGGGATAGGAAACGGCTTAAAAGGGAAAACGCACCGGTCCCAGAAGAGTATCAGTCACAATCCTGTAGCACTTAGAAACTAAAATAGAGTCGGGCGTGGAGCATAATTAAGTATTTTAAGTGCTTAACTTAATACAAACGGCGATAACGAGGCTCCCGGAGGAGTGAGGAGGGATTCACCATTATCATTCTGTCCCCGCCACAATTTACAGCAGAGAGAGAGAGAGAGAGTGAGAAAGAGAGAGAGAGAGAGAAAGAGTAGCCAAAACAAGAGGGTGTGGGGTGCACTGGGCGGGGCGGGGGTGGGTAGAGAGGGATGGCAAAAAAGAGATAGAAGACAAGAGCAGGGACCGGGACAGAATAAGGAGAGAGTGACAAACAAAAAAGAGAGACAGAAAAACAGCAAGGGAAAAGAAAAGGAGAAAGAGAGAGAATGAGAGGAAAAGGCAGAATGCATGAATCTCACACTGAGAGGGCCACAGTGACCTAGATCAGATTGAAACGCCAGGAGATGCTGTACTGGTTAGGAAGTTTTAGGTTTTTGGACACACACACACACACACATGCAAAAAGAAAATATATACATGTCCCAAAACACACATCACAACAGCTTGTCTCTTCTGTGAAAGTACCAGTAAATGTTACGGACTACATCACTTAAGGTATACATATTGCCTCTTCTGTGAAAGTACCAGTAAATGTTATGGACTACATCACTTAAGGTATACATATTGCCCAAAAGTCAAGGAGAAGGTCTAACCATGAAAAAGCATCTGGTTTAAAAAATCCCTTTATTGTGAATTTTGAGTATTTAAACAAGGACTTTACAAGCATAGATTATGAATAACTGGTTTTAATAAGATGTGCTTTGTAATACATTTCATTTCATATTTATCATATTTTACGTATTTCATCAAATCACAATATAATATATGTATGTAATATATAATATTATGGGTAATAATGTTTGATGTGATGATTGTCATTTGACTACATGAGAAGGCATATCAAGGGCATACCAAATCACATCAGTGGATTAGTAGTGTCATCTGATGACAGCTTTAACGAAGGTTAAACCACTTTATTTTAAGGTCATAAATGTGGCTCTTGGAAATTATGCATCTGTGAATGGTGCATGTGTGGAAGCCAATTACCATTGAAACAGGCTGGAAGTGTACACACATTTTAAGTGTGATATCATCTGTGAGCCATCTTAACTTAAGCAAGTAATTTAAGTCAAATGCCAAGTTCTTACCATGAGTGATTCTGTGATGTTATCATATGAATTTGTCAATAGAGTGAAGTTTACTTAGTATAACATGACATCTAGAAAATATCAAGCAATATTATTTATTCAGTGCTTGAATGTGATATAAAGTCTCTATGTCAGCAACTCTCAATTGAACTGTAACCCAAAATTCCTCGCTGCATGGTATATTTTCTTCAGGCTTCTCTGCCAGAGGATCTAAGGAATTTTTAAGTAACCACTATGTCCACCCATATCTCAAGGATCAAACACACAACATGAAAATATAGCCGTGGATCACACACTCCTATACACCCAGGAACATACAGCAGGAAAAGCACACACACAAACAGACTGCATAGATAAACTCTCATGAGCAAACACACATACACACATACTGCACCACACAAACACACACACACACACACACACACACACACACACACACACACACACACACACACAAACACCACACCACACACACACACACACATACACCACACCACACAAACACACACACACACACACACACACACACACACACACGCACACACCACACTACACAAACACACATACACACACACACACACAATATTCAATGAGGATGAGGCCCGTCATCAGTTCCAGCACTCTTGATGCTGACTTGAGATTGATTAAGGTGCTTAATGAGAGATGTTTTATTAATGGGACTGTAATCAGATTACCTGCTGCAGGACATGTTCCATCCATCTCCCTTTCCCCAACAATGGGGGCTAATAAATGTCATGTGCAATTCACCCACTTGTCCTAAGTGCTCTTATACATACTTCTACCCTATTCCCTGTGGTTCATACTTCATAATTCAGAAGTGAAATCAATCAAATGTATAGGGAGAAGAAATAACTGTAATTGCTGAATAATTTCAGCGGTGGTGGTGATTGGAATGAATGCTTTGTCTTCACTTGTGTAGTCAGACGTTTGTTGAGTGATTAATTTTGGAGTGCGAGCCGTGTCAGCGCTGGAGAGCACTTGATTGGGTTACGGCCGCTCCCACGGGTTTCCAATCTCCGAGTGGCTTGTAGACATTACAACTCCTGACTCGCACATGGGTTTTTCTGGTAAGTTCTGGCAGAGAGATTGATGATCTGACAGTTCCCTCTCCCACAAACTCACCCACCCCACACGCCACTACTCGCCCGCACACACACACACACACACACACACACACACGCACACACGCACACACACGCACACACGCACACACGCACACACGCACACACACACACACACACACACACACACACCTATTTGCATACATAAATACATACATAGATGTACGTGTCCTCACACAAACACATATAAACATACTCATACACCTTTCACTGCATAAACACATGCATACAGACACACACACACAGGAACACACAGAGGTAGACACACACATACACTTAAAACATGCACTGTACATCAGTTGAAGAGTGGCATGCCACACCCTTTCCCTCACAGTCAGAGAGTCGCCTCGGCACGAGAAGGTAAAATGTAGATCAGCAGGAAGTTTTGAACTTCTTAAGGGAGATTTATGATCCCAAGCCGACTGCAATGTCAGGATTTATGGCCAGGCTCTTTGACAGCAATTATTCCCAAACTGTTTGATAGATCTGATTATTAATTCAAGTACACAGGTTGGCTGCTGCTCAGGGCTCCTGTAAAGGTTAGATTTATCATAGTGACATTTTGCTTGTATTATGCACCAGAGTTCCCCCTGTTTGGCTGGGTGCAATGTGTGTGTGTGTGTGTGTGTGTGTGTGTGTGTGTGTGTGTATACGTGT
This sequence comes from Clupea harengus, assembly GCF_900700415.2. Classification (NCBI taxonomy): domain Eukaryota; kingdom Metazoa; phylum Chordata; class Actinopteri; order Clupeiformes; family Clupeidae; genus Clupea; species Clupea harengus. The sequence goes on along the minus strand of NC_045155.1, from coordinate 15,530,741 downwards.
GTGTGAGTGTGTGTGTGTGTGTGTGTGTGTGTGTGTGTGTGTGTGGCAGGTGGGGGGTGTTGGGTGGGTGCTAATCACCCACCTTTCCAGACTGGGGTGCTTCATGTGTCCTAAATTTCAGTGTTCATCAGCTGGCTTTGCAAACTGCTGTATCCCTATATGTACTACTTCAGATGGCACTGGATTTGACTGACAGGTAAATGCATTTTTTATTTTTTTTATTTTTTTTAAAGATGAAAAGAATATATGGCACCCAGGTGCCTGAGACTGTTAAGTAAAGCATGAAAATATCTATCACTTGTGTTTTTCAACAATCGAGACACAGTGCTTGCTGGAGAATGAGAAGCTGGTGGTTGTAGCGTTAATTATAGCGACAAGGAATTGGAGGGCTTGGAATTCTCTTTCCAGCACAAAAACAAATAGCACTAATCTTGTTAGAAATGGTTGTGTATGAATGCAGTGTGGACTCTTTGAAGCAATCTAAAGACACTTTTTCAAGGCTCGTGGCCAGAAGAGAGCACCCAAATTCAATAATTCATAGAATTTATGAGTCAATCTCCAAAGTCCAGGCTACTGTAGAATGTGTGAGTCATGACAATGGCGGCCTCTCAACCCTGATTCATATATTCCCATCTTCCTCCTACATCTCTCTTAAAGTAATTATCTTATTGTGGGTTCCAAAACCTCCGCCTGAAACCATGGTTACCTTCCTTCCTCATTTGCGTCTCATACCCCTGGCTAATCACCCGCCTTTCCAGACTGGGGTACCCTTATGGTTCCTCCCTACTGCACATTCACACTCACACATACATAGAGACATATACATCCAGAGACACCATGACACACACCATTTTTTTTTGTCAGAAACAGTTGTAGCTCAAACTGGTCATTTTTGTGAGCACTTGCACCTTTTACTTGGCACTGGTCGGTACCAATAAGGGGAACTCGAGAGTCTGTTCAGTGACTGGTCAATGTCTCCATGACCAGTCTACATGACTGGTAAATGCTTTTGAGATGGCCTCTATGACCAGTCAATGGCTCCGACACCTTGCGGTAACTGCTGGAGAGTGCCATTAGGGGGAGCTCCAGAGTCTGTACAGTGACCGGTCAATGCCGCCAAATTGCGGTCAGGGTGCATCGGAGGTGTGCCCAGTATGTGAACTGTATGAGGGACCCCCAGGTCAGGCTGACCACTGTGTAAGAAACCCGAGAGATGGGAGAAGCACTAGTGTGTGGGGCACCCTGGGATGGGAGACGGTTGGAGGATGCGTGAGGAATGCCTGTGTGCGTGAAGCCCATTGGGTGTGGAAGGCAGTGTGACGGATGCTGTCACTACGGATGAGTATGTGCTCTGACTGCCATACCATCAAGGCTCTTTGGCATTGCTGGTCAGGGTGCAGGTTTGGTACCCTGTAGACCTGGCTTCAAGACCGGGGTGACTGCTCGCTCCCTTTGCTACAGCCCCTGTCTGGTCAATGACTGACTTTCAAGAGCTGCTACTGGTGAAAGGATCACTGTTAGTAGGGAGGCATTGATGGGTCAAGGCTAGACTAGGTTGCACACATACGCACTAGAATAGTGCAACAATGATGACAAGGACAATGATTTTTGTCTGACTCAATACAAGTAGCCAAGATGGAGATCTCATTGACATGAAATTGTATGAAATCATATTCTCCCATTCAAATGTAAGGCTATATGCAATTTGGTAAGCGGTGTACTGTGTTTCTGTGTACTGCTTTGCAGACTTGAACAGTGGCGAAGGATGCTTACATGGATGTTTTATTAAACCATGAAAAATAATACAGCATTTGGTTATGACTATAGTGTTACAAATCATGTTACTTGTGATGAAAATGTATGACAAACTCTTAATTAAAGCATTTCCACTCAAGGAAGGACACAGAGCTTAGAAAGTCTGTGTCATCTGACCAAAACAGAGAGCTCCTCTTTATGCTGCTGTTCTGTTTCCAGTGGGCTAGGACTGAATGGACGGAGTCTACGGAGAAATCTCTGTACGGTTAGAACACATTTGCTCTATTCTCGTGGACTCTTATAGAGGTGTTATGACAACAGAGCAGACAGACACAGATGGATTACTTCTGGGGAAAAAATACCTTTGGGAGGAAAACAATGTAATTTTAAATCAAATGAAATATTTGATTTTTTAAGACCCAGGGGAATACTAGGAAACACACAGGGGACATCAGTTTTACTAACAGCATCTGTCAACTTTTATCTTTGTCCATGATTCATGCTGAAGACGTGTGTGTGTGCTTGTGTGTGTGTGGAAAATTATCACCTTAATTCCCTACAGACATTCAAAGAAAATGTCTGTAGAAAATGCAAGCCATGCAAAAAGTGTCTGCGATTGTGAAAATGTTCCAGTGTGAATATGTGAACGTGTGTGTGTGTGTGTGTGTGTGTGTGTGTGTGTGTGTGTGTGTGTGTGTGTGTGTGTGTGTGTGTGTGTGTGTGTGTGTGTGTGTGAATGTGTGTGTGTGTGAGAGAGAGAAAGAAAGAGAGAGAGGTAAAGACAGGGGGAAATACATTGGCGAAGACAAAGACTAGTGAGGCTGCAAGTTGGAGTGAATGGGATGGTACCACATATACATTATGCTGCTCACAAAAGATGTCCACTAAGAGAGTGAGTGGACGTCGGGGTGGGCGGTGGGGGGTCTGCAACCGAGGCTGAAAATGAGGCACCAGGTGAGTGTGAGCCAAATGAAGCAGACAAGATTAAGGAGCCCATCATGCATTATTCAGCAGCAGGGCTGAGCATCAGGGGGGGACTGACAGCTCTGGTCTCTGCCCAGCCAGGGCAGCCGAGCGCTGGGCAGAGACTGACACTCTTTCCCCTCCTCCATCTCCTCTGTCTGGTCCACAGCTCAGTCTCGTCCAGCTCGTAGCTTATGACCCAAGCAGCGCACTCTTCTGGTCATACATTATTTAGAGTATTAAAGTGTCACTGAGTGTGTGTGTGTGTGTGTGTGTGTGTGTGTGTGTGTGTGTGTGTGTGTGTGTGTGTGTGTGTGTGTGTGTGTGTGTGTCAAAGTCCCTTTGTCTCAACATTGTGCGGGCTCATAGAAGATTTGGCCAAGGTAAAGGTCTCCCTGCTGTGAAGCAAAAACAAACATCTCTCGCAAGTTACTGCTTGACTGCCAGCAGGTGATTCTGCATTCTGGACACGTGAGCACTCACACAAGCACACACACACACACACTCACACAAGCACACACACACACACACACTCACACAAGCACACACATATACACACATATAAATACCATGATTAGCCATCTCAGAAATTACAACAAATGACTCCTCCTGGGGTTCTTTTTTTTTCCTGGAATTGTCCAACGATAATTGAATCTGTAGCTGTGGGTTTCTCGGATAAGGACCATCAGAATTCCCAGCGGCATCCACCTCCCTTGACCCCTGCTGGCATGGCCCGGAATTCCAATATCAAAACAATCTACTCCGTCCTGTGTCTTGCTTGCCTCAGTGATGTCGGAACATACACGGCCTTCTTCATACTACTAGTCTCCAGCGCTGCTAAGCTTCCTCTGTGCTTACAGTAAGCAGCAAGGTTTCTTTCTTTCTTTCTCTCTCTCTCTCTCTCTCTCTCTCTCTCTCTCTCTCTCTCTCTCTCTCTCTCTCTCACACACACACACAGTACAGTGGTGTTGACAGCTAGAGAGCTTCTGCCAAAAAAAAAGCTTTGTACCAAAAGTGTTTGCCTGTGAGTGTGGGGGGGGCTAGAACAGAATGCCAGGTTCAGTCACCACCTCATTTAATTAACTGAAACACTTGTCTTTTCGAAAAAGTACGGGTTTATGGATTAAAGCTTCAAATTCTGTTTTTCTCTCTCTCTTTCCTTTTACGCAGTGACTAAAAATGCACGGCGCATTTAAAAGGGTCACAATACACATTAACCTCACTTGTGTCAGTACATTAGTATCCTAAACTCAGCAGTACTTTTTCATTACAACATGCCCTAAAGCGAGCGGGGGTATGGTTGGCTGCGGCGGTGGCGGTGGCGGTGGCTGGCGCCTCGCAGTTTTATCTCCAGCTGATGAAAATGTGCTGCCGTGAGATAGACAATGAGTCACAATATTGATAGCGTGACAGTTTATGAGACATTGATCATTTCCTGTACATTTCCTCCAGTGCAATTTGTTTTGGCCAATCAAAGACAGCAACTGGTGTTTATTGTCTTTCCTTTTAGATTTATAACTTACTGACATTTCGGGTTGTTGTCAGTTGATTAGTCCAAAAAATTGTGTTTCTAACTAACCCTCTATAAACCCTATTACATCACATGGACCATCAACTCCTGTGGAGCAATGCCGAAATAGCTGAAGAAAAGCTCAACTTTTTCCCCCTCGTTATAAAAATAAAACAACATTTTGAATGTTTTAATGTGCTGCAACGTATTAGTGTTGTGCATTTTACGGCCACTGTCTCCCTGTGCACACTCCTCTTACAAGCAACAAAAGTTTAGCAGCATGCTACAGCCCCGCTGCCGTGCTGTAGGTCTGCGAGCGTCAGTGTCTCAGCTCTGGGTTGGTAAACCTCCAGCTCCTCGCCGTGCCAGCACACAGAGATATTAAAGTTTTAGGGCAGCCTGTTAAAAAGCGATGCCTTCCGAGTTAAAGTTTAATTCTGGAAGTGTGGGGAGGAGAAAGAGAGAGAGAGAGAGAGAGAGAGAGAGAGAGAGAGAGAGAGAGAGAGATAGAGAGAGAGGGATTGTGAGAGAACAGGAGGGCTGGTGGAAGGAGAAGCAATATGTTTCCTGTCAGCCCCTGGGCATGTTTGGCAGACTCTGCTCTTCGCTACAGCTTGTGTCAGGCCTTCTGCTCGTGCCTTTGAGCAAGGAGAGGCAAGGCGAGGCATGGGGGGCTCAGGATCCTCACATACACACACCGGGTCTGTGAGGACCTGTATGGATCCTCACATACACACACCGGGTCTGTGAGGGCCTGTATGGTACTAGTGGAAATATACGGTGGTCTGAGTTGAATGCCCAGGGAAGGAGGCACCAGTGCTAACTCATGACTGAATCCAATGCTTTTGAGCAACATTTAGATCCACTCTCTATGGTGTCTGGACTGAGCTCATCTGGTAAAATAGAAGCAACTGCTGCTTGAGAAAATCACTCCTTGCGCAAGAGCTATGAAAAGAACATGAGTGCTGGCCCCAGAGGTTGCTCTCTCCTTTAAATTAGCTGGCGATATCAACTAAGCCACCATCTCTTGATTGGCTAAAAAAGATGATTCATCGGTCGGGAGGAACGACTGGGCTTTCAGCAAACACAACCCCCCACAACCAACTGCATCTTGGGCGCCGTCACGATTGAAAATACGCCAAAAAGGGTTTGAACAAAGTGTTGATTCCATGCTTTTTCTCCCTTCAATTACAATCAACATGTGATTACACCACTTCACAGGCCGGCCTCTGCCAGCCCCTAGTAATACACTGCGCAGATGATGGAGCACACAATCATTCTTCTTTAAAATGATGTTTTGATACCCACACAGACACTGGTGCCCATCTGCGTGCTCCGCGAGAGGTCTGTTTGGAAGTGGTGTTCTTGCACCGAGTCTGATGAGGCAGACGGAGAGAGAGAGACGGAAAGGGGAGTGGGGGGGGGGGGGGGGAGTGAGAAAGGGAGGGGAAGGAGAGAGAGAGAGAGGGAGGGAGAGGATGACAGCGGAGGGAGAGAGATATGAGTGAACGGTGAACAGAGCAAGGATGTGTGAAAAAGTGGAATGAATGAAGGAGTGACAGAGAGAGGGAGAGGAAGAACGAGGGACGGAAAATGAGATAAGGACACCAATGACAGTGCATGACAGTTAACCATGGGAAGCACTGAGACATCTGTTTTGTCTCCTAACCCCGTGTCTGTCTTTTGCTCTGTGTGTGTGTGTGTGTGTGTGTGTGTGTGTGTGTGTGTGTGTGTGTGTGTGTGCGTGTTATAAAGAGAGAGAGAGAGGGAGAGAGAGAGAGAGAGTGCTAGTAAAGCCATCCTTTGCTTCTGTTGCTAAACCCTGTTTGGATCTAATTGTTTTCTATTGGCTGGGCCAGAAAATATGGATCAGCCTTGGATCATAAAGGTAAACAGGGGAAAAGGGATGCTTTGAAGGATGGAACACAAACACCATGTGGTCTGTCTTTGTTTGCAAGCTTATGAGGGTGTGTTGATATGCTGTGTGTGTGTGGGTAGGGCTGGGTGGTGGTGGCTTGTGAGTGTGTCGGTATGCGTGTATGTGGTGTGTGTGTGTGTGTGTGTGTGTGTGTGTGTGTGTGTGTTGGTGTGTGTGTGTGTGTGTGTGTGTGTGTGTGTGTGTGTGTGTGTTTGTTTGAGTGAGTGAGTGTGTGTGTGATGAACGGAACAGGTCTGACTATTGGTAAACAGATGTGCCGCTGACCTCTGCCTTTATTACGGTGACCTTCTGTGTTTACCTGGCTGCGGTTTTTGGTACTCCCTCGGTTCCTTTGGGCTTCAGTGCTTTCATTCTCTTTCATTCTCTTTCATTCTCTTTGGCTCCAGCATTTCTTTATCTCCACCATTGTTCAAAGCATTCCCTGGGTCTGGCTGTCCTTATTGCACAGCATCATTAAAGCTGGTCATTTTTAGATAGTGTGGCTTTAATTGAGGTTTCTGTCTCATTATAACGTAAATATGACAGCCCGTGCAAAAGAAATAGGTATTTCTGAAGGTTCACTAATACAACCTAAAGAACACGATATCATTCCATCACATGAAAACATGTTTGAAATCTAGGTGCTTATCTGCATTTATCTACAGAACAAAGCTCACAGCTTCTTTTTCCCCATTCTGCGGAGTAGCCGTAACGTGCAAGGCTTCTCCCTGCTGATGGGAGTGGAAATGACACTGGATTAATCCGCTTAAAGCTCAGGATATCACCAACTCGGTACAAATCACAGGAGAACCGCAGCTCTCAATTACGGCTCACTTTATCTCTAAGAGCAGAGAAAGCTGGGGGAGGGGGGGGTTGGGTGGGTCTGGGCGGGGTGGGGGGGGGGGGGGGGGTCCTTCCAAGCAGTCTCCACTGCGATAGTTCAGCTCATTAAGAGAGATGTGATACCAACTAATAAAATCATACACAGAGTCAAACAAATCAATCAGTCTATGACTTGAAATAGAATTACCCAAATAACTCAGTTCCACAGGTAGGTAAACATACATATTTCCTTTATATGGGTCTGTGCACTGATGTATTGCATGTATATATATGGACGAGCACAGTAGCCTGTGGCTCTTATTTATTCTAATAAGGATTACAGTCTGACAAACAGGTGAAATCTCTAGCTGGTAACAGCACCAGGGTTTCACCAGGCCAGTGAGCACAGTCTCCTCTGTGGTGTCCTGTTTCTTCATTAAATAAACAAGACATCCATCCTCCGGCCTCTTCCTCTCCTCTCCTCTCCTCTCCTCCTTCTCCTCCTTTCTTCCTCCTCTTTCCTCCTCGCCGTGGCCCCTGGAGACGCCCTGCTCAGCTCAATTACTCTACAGTGCCTTAATGACCCCCAGAGAAGTTTACTGCAGATGAGAGTAATTACACTGGATACAACGCTCTGCCAATTAAACATCTAACACAACTGTAGTCCCAGTGTATTTCTTGCTCTGTCTTAATTGTTCTCTCTGACTCCCCCCCCCCCCCCCCCCCCCCTCTCTCTCTGTCTTTCTTTCTGGGCTTCTGTCTCTCTTTTCCATCTAATTGTGTGTCACCGTCTGTATTTCTCTGTTACCTCTGCGTCTCTCTCTTGCTTGCTCTGTTTACTTGGCTCAACTCATCTAAATGCTCACGCTAGGATCCGGTTTCCTCACGCAGCAGGTTCCTTTGGTGTTTTATTGGGCCAGAACCGCCCAGTATCAGGGAAATGAGATGGCGAGGACTGTTTGACCGTAACAGGATTATGCAAAGATGTTGTTTAACTCCCTCCCCCACCCCACCCCCACCACCACCACCACCACCACAACCACCACCCTCCCTCCAGCTCCCAAGTCTTCATCCTCTTGTGTCGTTAGATTTGAAGACGCCCAGACAATATTTCCACTGTGAGCCTGTGCACTGAGAGTGGGGCTGGAAAACATTTTTGAAAAATTTCCAAAAAAGACCAAAGTAAGATGTTGGGGGGTGGGGGTGGAGCTGAACACGCTTCGTAAACTAGGCCTGACAGGAGGAGTCTGCTTCACCTAAAAAAAACACTGGAGGAAAAAAAAAGGTGACATGGAAATTAATGAAGCGTTTTATTGTATTCCAGTTTTTCTGTTGGACTCCTTTTCTGAGTGAATAAAACTGTCAAAATAAATTCCCGGGCCAGAATGGTCATAATTTATTCTGCTTTGAAGAGGAGGGTGATTTTCCATGTGTTCCAGCTGCACCTCCTGACAGAATATTAATATGGACGGGCCGATATGGAGACGTTCCGTGATGCAGTCATTTGAGTCAATTTGATAATGGCGCTTTTGAGTAATGGCACTGGGAGAAACGTGGGACGCCATCTCCCACTCCGGAAACACCCAGCCATCTGTGGCCTGTCTTACTGTTGCCTATCTGCCCCTGCCGGAGTCTTCATCAAGAGAGTGGGGGTGAGTGGCCTACCATATCGGAATGTGTGTGTGTGTCTGTATGTGTATGATTTTCCTCTACTACTAGGTAAATGTGTGCATTTGTTTGTGTAAATGTATGTGTGTGTGTATGTGTGTGAGAGTGATTTTCTTGTTCTACTGTATAAATGTATGTATTTTTGTGTGTACACACGCTGGGGGTGTGTATGTCTTGTGATGTGTGTGAGGACAAGGGACATGTTTCTCTAATGCAGGAAACTGATCATTTCCTCATAGCCTCCGAGGTGGAGGAGTTGTGAGACAGAGAGTTTTATTTAAGAGTCGTATTGGCTTGCCAGGGGCTAAATAAATCACCCTGAGAAAGGTTGAATTAGTCTCCAATAAGGTGAGGATTGATGTGTAGTGCTTCTTGCTGACCAAGATAATCCAGCACGAGTGTAATCCTAAATTAATTATACAGTCTTGCCCTTTGTACACAAACAGCGGGACCTCAAAAATAGGCTCCTACGGAGCTGGTGATTCACAGAGTACAAGACCAATAGGATATGTAGTTGACAAGCTAATGCTCTAATCTGTTTTAAGGAAATATTAATGAAAAATTTTAGAGAGTGCTTTCATGTCGCCTTGATCTTGAAGGGGTATTCTCGGGTAGGCGACGGCGGATAGCGGGTGAAGCTATTTCAGACACTAATTTAATTGCCATGCATGTCACAGCGTTTATTTAGAGCATATTTCCTTCAGAAGCAGAGAGAGGAGCACAGGAGAGAGCTTTGAAATAAAAATTAAAATGAAACATGTTTATGCCACTTTCTGTGATTTTGCTTTTGGCAGCGAATCGGGGGGAAAATTAAGCTTGCATAACAACAGATGCTGAATATAAATTATGTACAAAAGTCATTAGAAAAAGATAAGCTGTCCTTTTCAAGGCAGACCAACTAAGGCCTTTGCTTCACACATGCACACACGGCGACACAGACTCTCACACAAGCTAAAATAAATAAATAAATAAATATATATATATATATATATTATATAACATCCTAGTTGTTAATTTTTTTTCTTCCAAAGAATAGTTTAATTCAATCTGACACTCATATTCAATATCTTACTTCCTTTTTCTAATCAAGCCTGCCTTGATCCACATTTTCACACAATGTTCTAAGTGGGAGGCATGAAAATTGATGATCTTTCCAGCGTTGCTCTGAACTCGAAGCCGGCCGGGAGATATTCATGGGAAGTCAGTGGGGGTTTCCACTTCTAAGGCAGGTAAAAACTGGAGCCGAGGAACAGGCGTGCATTTTCATTAACCTCTCTCCTGTTCAAAAGAGAGGAGAGGTCGAAGATGATGGTACACACAGCTTACGTAATGCACCGCTCTCAAACACATCTATCGATTAGAATGCAGAGGCAGAAATTACCTCTGTACTACGAAAGAAAGAGAGAAAGAAAGAAAGAAAGAAAGACAGAATATATGTTGCTTGAACTGACAAAAGAAAGAAAATGCCCTGGACTGCACACTGTCAGACGCTGAACTCTACCTCTTCAATCCCTCTACAGTACCTGCAGTAAGGTTGTGCCTGGGGAAAAAGGGTTGAAGGCAAAGTGCCCCCACTGGCTCCATCTCAGGTCCCTCCACAGGTATCTGAGAGGGAAGCTATCGCCTAATGCCAAAACTAGCTAAAGCTCCAACCTATGCCACTTCCAATCGCCCATCCCACCCCCTCCCCCTCGCTACTCCTGTCCCTCCCCCTCTCCCTCTCCCTGTCCCTCTCGTTACTTGAACCCCTCCCAGATACTCTCCCATCCACCCAGGCTTAGGCCTCTCAGTGCTGTTTGGAGGTCTGGACATGCTCTGCATCGCTGATGGCATTTCAAAGGTGCTGATTGAAGGCCTGATTTTGCACCGTGCCTAACTTGACTGAAGCCCCTTTAATTGAGCTGTGTGTCTGTTGTTAGGCTCCGATGAAAGAGGGGCGGCTCATCCAGTGTGAGCCCAGACGTCTTTGATGACTCTTTTTTTTCAGCCTCCGCTGCATGTCCCCCCCCCAAAAAAACTAATTCAAAGCAAGAGAAGCGGAGATGAAACGATACAAAGGTTTGTAATTAAACAAACAGCAAAGACCAGAGAACAGTTTTTTTTCTCCCCTTCTTCATCTTCTTCTTCCTCTTCTTCTAACACGCATGCCATTTGCTTGATGAAGCAATTGCAACACACAAACAAAAACTTTTTGAAACTGAACTCGACTTGGCTCTAGTTTCCATATCATGGTTAAATGATCATCTTGACTTTCAAAAGCGCTTTGTAGTTGAGGGCTGATGTGTGAAATATGTCAGATAAAGTGCCCGCTGTTTACTCTAAAGGTCAATTGCGTTAACAAGTTTTAGCCTATTTATAGTGGGGTGTCACTGTTGATCCCTCTGGAGATGTGAGCTCATCAGTGAAGCGTTGGGAAAGGTCAGACTAACCCATCCGATGGCCCTCTAGATGCATCTGATCGGTCAGTCAATGAGACAGAGACACTACAATTACACATTTTCATATGTTCGTAGATGTTCATAGAAATGCATCTATCCTTAACAAACATACATGTTGCAATTTGAATGAATGACATCCAAATATCCAAAGTAAAAGTTAAGGCATTGTGCCCATGTGTGGCTATATTTGCTTGTGCATGTATGTGTACTGTATATGTCTACATACATATTGTATGTTTGTCTATGCATGTATGTACGTGTGTGTGTGTGTGTGTGTGTGTGTGTGTGTTTATGATCACGTCTCCCTTTTGTGTGAGTCGAGGCACCCCTCATAGTCTGGATCTGTGGGCAGGGCTGTGAGAGGGGACCTTGTAAATGTTGAGAAGAGTAATGCCGGGTGCACTTTTACAACAGGAGTGCGAAAGCTCCCTCGTGTCAGAGTGCTCCCCTCCTCTCCATCCCTCCGGAGTACAGATGCCATGAAGAAGAGGAGGGTAGAATACAGTCTATGCCAGTGATTAAACAGCCATTTGTGTGCGTCTGTGTGTGTGTGTGTGTGTGTGTGTGTGTGTGTGTGTGTGTGTGAGAGAAAGAGAGAGAGAGAGAGAGAAAGAAGACAGAAGAGAGAGACAGTGTGTGTGTGAGAGAGAGACAGTGTGTGTGTGTGTGTGTGTGAGAGTGTGTGAGTGTGTGTGTGAGTGTGTGTGTGTGTGTGTGTGTGTGTGTGTGTGTGTGTGTGTGTGTGTGTGTGTGTGTGTGTGTGTGTGTGTGTGTGTGTGTGTGCTAAGCTTCGGAGGGAGGGGGGTCACGCAGAGAGAGGGACTTTAATGTCTTCTGACAGCTTGTGATAGGCCGCAGCCTCTTTATCAGATATATTTAGCCGGCTAATTTCAGTCGCGTCCGGGCGGCAGGCCTGAAGAGCGCTCGCTCGCGCTCCTGGAGAGGGAAGCTTGGGGCCCGGCAGGACGAAGAAGACAAGGAGAAAAAAAAACATTCAGAGGCCAATTTCCACCCACACAGGTGACCTTGACATTTCAATCTTCAGCCCAGGTGGAGAGAGCCACAGCACTCATGTTAACAGCGAGAAGAGAAAGACTTTCATTAACTTTTGCATTGCAGGCATATCGTATATGAGCTGTACACATAAAGAAAGATAACTTGACAAAGACCCGATAACGCCGCTGTGGCTGGCAGGGTTAATGCCTATTGATTTCTTTCGTTGTGGAAAAAAAAACTGAAGGCTGTCACGACCTTTGCCTTTATGGGCGCATATGACTCGCTGATGTGATTCAGCATGGGCTCTGCCATAAAGCCGCCACAAAACATGAGCGTCACCCAGTGAGAAAGCAGAGGAGTACATGAGACGACTCACAAAAGGAACAGGTGGGCAATGTTATACATGCAGTTTCAACAGCTAATTATGCCTTAAATTAGGCAGACTAAGTATGTCCATTAGTATAGTATTGCTTGTAGTATCCAGTATCATCCTCTCCCTATCAAAAGTAGGCCAAGCAGGTCACCCAGTACACAGGATGTGTGCTAATATAGATATTTCTGGAAGTATCTTAAACAGAAGGTGAATAGTATTTCAGGAATCCTTCCACTTACGCCGGCCCGCTGAATCGTAACTGCACAGTAAAGTTATAATACAGTTTAGACTACCCAAACACACAGATAGAACTGTTTTAAATAAGGTATAACCTATTGCTTTCATAACACATGAAAGATTTCTGGAAAAAATAACAACAAGGCCAATAGCATCCCAGCTAGCTACCCTCGCGCATTTGTTTGGATTATTTTCTTGACGTTTCTGATGGAAATGGCAACTTCTGCTGGTAAAGAGTCCTCTGCATCACATGCTGCGGTGGCCTTGGCGCTAGCCAGCACATTCCCTAGATTTTCATGCTCCGGCAAAGCGACTGACGTATGTGCATTCTCCAGCCCTCATTAAAGGAGTTTTCCAACAGCCACGTTGTTGCATTGAATTAGCACCGCGACGGCATTATCCCACTGAAACAACATGCATTTTAGCTGTCATTAGGGCCAATTAATTCTTTGCATGGTATGGACGAGCTCTGTGAGATGCGACGGGTGCTTTAAATAAACTCACCGTATGCACCCGAGAGATCTAAGGTCTGTTAGAGGAAACCGTTTAGAAGGCTTATTAGATCATATACTTAATGAACGACCAATTAACTCACTTCCTGGACTAATACAAGCAGGGGAAGAATGGTCAACCAGTGTTTTGGCCAGGGCTGTATATAAGTTATGTACCTCACCGAGTTTACAGAATCAGCGTGAAGATGAGGAAGATATGCTTCATTGGGAACAAACAGATCGTGCTGTTGCTTAAGTGTGCAGACTAAAATGTCAAGATCATGATAAAAAGTAAGAACATTATGCTAATCTGTTCATCGCGTCAGCCATGCGTACATGGGGGTACAATCAGAGGCTGTCCAGCTTTTTATGTTACTCTATGTTGTGTGTGTGTGTGTGTGTGTGTGTGTGTGTGTGTGTGTGTGTGTGTGTGTGTGTGTGTGTGTTTATTGACTGCCTCAAAGTCAGAGAGAGAGAGAGAGATGGTGAAAGAGAGAGAGAATGATGCCGGTCCTGCAGTGCAGCCCCCGCCTCAATAAGCCTGCTGTCCATTCATGCTCAGTATGAGCTTACAGCAAATCCCTCTTACCGTTCATCCTCACCCAGCTTCCAGGAACACTACGACGCCAACCACCCCACACTCTTCCCCTCCACACACACACCCTTCACACACACACACACACACACACACAAACATACACACACAATGACAAGCCCTATCAGTGGGAAATGATAGGGGAAAGGGAAGGCAGTGGGACTTCTGGAGCTCACACTTGCCTATGTAACTCATCTGTGGCGTGAGACGGAGCCCTCACTGTAACGGACATCTTGGGTGCCCTCTGCAGGCAAACAGGTGAACTGGTCACCCTAGTGGAACAGAAAGGAGCACATACAACCACATCTGCATGCAAGGGGGAGAGGATTGTGTTTCTGTTGAGGTATGTTACTCATCAAACTAATCACAAAAGCACAACCCATCTAACGCCAAAAGCCTTGTCATAGCTGTGTCACCAATAATCAAGTCTTGCTTTTAGGAAGGGCGGTAGACATGAAGGCTTCTGCATAAACTACAATATCAACATTCATTAGAGGTAGCTGAGAGGACCTACACTGTCTGGTCTTACACAAGATGTCTGACAGAGGTTGTGGCAAGCCTCCTCCATAGCACAATCTCAACGCCCAGTTGTGGCAAGCCTCCTCCATAGCACAGTCACAAGGCCCAGTTGTGGCAAGCCTCCTCCATAGCACAGCCACAAGGCCCAGTTGTGGCAAGCCTCCTCCATAGCACAGTCACAAGGCCCAGTTGTGGCAAGCCTCCTCCATAGCACAGCCACAAGGCCCAGTTGTGGCAAGCCTCCTCCATAGCACAGTCTCAACGCCCAGTTGTGGCAAGCCTCCTCCATAGCACAGTCACAAGGCCCAGTTGTGGCAAGCCTCCTCCATAGCACAGTCACAAGGCCCAGTTGTGGCAAGCCTCCTCCATAGCACAGTCACAAGGCCCAGAGCCCTCAGTAGGAGCCTGGGAGTGAATGGCGCTAAGTGAAACATTTGTTAACATTAGCATGTCGCCCCAGATAGCTGGAGCCCGCTGCGTGCTGAAACGAGGGAATTATGTAATGGTGTAATGAACTTTATTTCTACTACCAAAGGAGGATGAGGAGGAGAAGGAGGAGGAGTGATGTGAAGAATGGAGCTGGCTGGCTGGGTGGGCGGGCGGATGATGTGGGGGTGGGGGGTGATGATGGTCTGAATATCACATTAAACTAGAAAACGTGCGTACCGTGTTCCTAAGAAAAACCTGTTAATCACAATTAATTCAAAATCATAGTTATACTTTTCTTATTTTTTAATGTTTGTAATGTTTATTGTTACTTCCACAATCATACCCTTTATTTACTCTTAGCTTATTTCTTCTGACACCTTACCTAACAGGTACCTACTTACCTATAATTAGTTGGCTGTAAATTAAAGTGTTAGCATCTTGAGGGTGTTAAATGAAAGGAGACAAGCCAACAGCGCAATCTTTTGAGCTTCAATTTTGATTCAATGAGGTTGTGCTATAAAAAAGTATGGTGAGGTGAAAATACTGTTGCACTAATATACTGATCCAGAGAATGATCTCATAAATCTATGCCTTTGTATAGATAGACAGATTTGTTCTTACTTTATTCTGCTCAATTGATAGTGACCCTTCCCTCCTGATAATACTTCTAGTTTAATCTACCTTGTGCTCAACACTCGATAAGTGTTTATCCCAACATTGGTTACATGTATATGAACCTCATGCAGAGGTCTAAACCACCATGTAACATTTTTACAAACAATGGCATCTGAAACCAAAATTAACCTGTTTAAGACATATTGAGATGGGTTTGCTATTCCCTGTTTGAAGCAGCATACTTTTCCTGACAAATCTCTGATGTCATGATCTGAATAAGCGCATTCCCCTTCCCATCTGATTCCCTCAGGTGCAATTACACACTCACAGCAGACAAACAGTAACATAAATCATCAGAAAAGTCACAATGGGAAATTAGTGCACCAAATGCATGTTTGTTTGGCATACTAGCACAAGAAAACCAACAGAATAATAAAAACAGCCTTAGTCAGGAAAGATGGATTGTCCATGCCCAACTTTCTGAGTGATCTCATCATATTTAAGAAGGCTGAATATCCACGGAAAGTCAGGTGCTTCGTGGTCAACCCAAATGGTGTGGAGACTGTGATATGATTGAACAGTTGCACAGGCTGGGAATGTAGACTATAACAAAACTGGCTAATAATAGGCTACTTTTTTCCCCCACAACACCACCCTCCTTCGTGCAGTGATGAATAAAGCAACCCCGTCGAAGAAACTCATGCGCAACGGTAAGCACATCACATTCAACGTTTTCTAAAGCGAAAAAAACCTGCTGAGAATTCTTGCCTGCGAATCATCATGTTTCTCCAGAGGCCATTTTGTTCATGTTGCTACCATGGTCATCTTGGCTGGCTTTTTTATTCAATTTAACACAATCTCTTTGGTTTTCTTTCTCAATAATTGGGGCATGATGGACTCACATAACCACTCCATCCGTCATGAACACGTGCGTGCAACTGGGGGGATCTGACGGGAATGCAAAATGCTCGTTCTGCTGACACGTCAGAGGATACTCCCAAAAAGTCTGGTGCTTTAGCAACCTTAGAGAACCGGAGAATTGCAGTCAGTCACAACACATTTGGAAGAGAAATATTAGAACAAGCGGACTGCATTTTAAGTGTGTTTGACCAACATCATACAGAAGTGTTTTTCAGATGTGTTTTTTGTGAATTTGATCATTTGTTTGGTTTTGAGCACACACTTGTACTTTGCATTTACAGAGTTAACTTTTGTTTCTATGCATTAAGGTTGTCTGAAGCTTTATATAATTTAACTGTGTGTGCTGAAAGATAGTTAATCGCATGCTGTGTTTGAAAAGTTCATTTCAATTGTACATTATGCTGGAAGTTATGTGTTGTTTGCAGCTTGTTTGGATCACTTCAAGATTATCTTCTATCAGCAATGTTGATGTTAATATAATATTCTCAGTTTCCAAACTGAGTCAATGCAGAATGAAACTGAGATACTGTGATATCTGCAATCAGCAGACATCTGGCCTTGGTAAGAGAAGCCGCCAGCAATTTCAATTCACGCCAACAGTGTAAAAATGTGAATGAAAGCTTGTCTGTGTATCTGTTTGTGTGAGATAGTACGTGGGCAGCGTGGGTTTGTTTAAATGCAAGTTTGCATGTGAAAGCCCAGCAGAAATAGAGAGAGATGGAGAGTGAGAGAGAAACCTCGGCTGATCCACACAGGACAAGGTTAATTAGTTTTGTGACCTTTAGCAGGGCTAAAAAGAAACATTCTGAAGGTAACGCCACTGATAGCACATTCCCATTCGCTGAGTCAATAGCTGAGGAGAGCAGAGCAAAATGCAATGGCAACTTGAAAGCGTAACCTTAGTTACCACAGCCTTGATTTGTCAAAACATTTCAATAGTCTGTTCTTAGACATATGTGTGTTCAAGCCAGCCCCGCCCCTCCCCGAGCAAAGGGATGATTGCTTTTTGCTGCCTATCACATATGCTTTGATTAAGTATCTATGCAAACGGTTTCTTTCTGATTACATGTCTTTGAAAAAAAAAAACACACACACGAGGGGCAAAAAGTGCTGGCTGATCAGATCAGGGTAGGGGCAGTACTGGGCGAATGCACTCTGCAATCATCCATATTCCAGCCTCATCCGAGCCACCCCGTCTCAATTTTACACCTGGGGGCATTCGTTTGAGCTTTGTCATTCCCACCCTTTTTTTGCTTTCCCTTCTCTTTTCCCCTATTCATCTTCCGGAGAAACGAGAGAGGGAAAGACCTAATTTCTCAGCCCCACCACATCACGGACGCCCAGCATTCCAGCGCCAACCTGGAGGCTCAGCAGCTCGTGGGCCGGCTACCTAACCTCGTTCATTCGTTTGCTCACCAGCTAACTCTTCTTATCTTCACGCATGAGTGATAATTAACAAAGCAATGAGCATGACTGCATGCACATTGGTTTTCACACACACACACACACACACACACACCGAGAGAGAGAGATCTAAGCTTTGTGTCATATTATTTGTCAGCATCAATAATCTGCCCCGTGGGTCGCCCCATCAGTCTCTGCCTTATCCATTTCATTAGCTGAAACAATGGGGAATTAGCATGGCGATAAACGACAAGATCGCTAATGACAGCAGGGAAAGTGACATGACACCACGTCCAGAAGTCCCAGACCCACAAGATCACGACCGGAATCTGTAATATCGTAATCCACGATAAATTAGAAAAAAAAAAGCCTCCCAAATTGTGGGCAAACAAATAATCAAATAATTGGATGATGGCCTGTGTCAATGCTTGTCCTTGTGTGTGGTTTGTAAGCTCCTCGTGAGGGAGAAAGAGGATGGGCTCGGAAAGCTTCTTCTTCTCCACCAGCGGACTCAACAGACGTGCAGTGACTTCTGGTCGGCTGAAAATGAGGCCCGTCTGATGGAGCAGGAGCGCACACACAACACCCTTTGAGTCGTCACAGATGTGATTCGGATGGCCTCTGGGCGGTGAGTAATTATTATCGCAGTCCAATTCCCCGGGGGTTAATTATGATAGTCAAGAGTGAGGAAAAAAGCAGGTCAGTTTGACTTTAAAATGCTAATGCCTGCATCATTTAGCGCAGATAGCACAGAGAGACTCACACACACACACAAATAAAAAAGTCATCAGATGGGAGAAGTGGG
>NC_045155.1:15147282-15174782 GCF_900700415.2 Clupea harengus | reverse complement strand
TGTCAGACAGATGTAAATGTGGAGTGGAGGTAGTTTGAGACTCCTGAAGGGAAACATGAGTGTTCCAGGCTGCAAGCAGGAGGGTGTGAGTATGACCTCTGGCGAAAGAGAGAGAGAGAGAAAGGAAGAGAATGAGGCCCCGCTGAGCTCATCTCCTGAGATTCTCTCTTTTCTTCTTCCCTCCCTTGTCTTCTTTAACTTTTTGTTTTGGCAGTATTGTTGCCCTCTAGTTCTGCAGGTCAGCGTGGCTGTACTGTACAAGGTGCCTATCTTGTTGTCTCTGTTAACAGATGGCACTTGTCTTCCCCCCCCCCCTCTCCGCTGTTGAAATAGATGTGTTGTCTCGTGGTATTCGGCTCTTAAATACTTTGGGGTGAATTTTGATCCACACTTGTCTTCACGAATGACTGATCACGGCGCTAAATATTATGCTAGTGTGGAGGGTTGGAGAAAGGCGGAGCCTGCTGCTGCGGCTGCTGCTGGTGGTGGGGGTGGGGACTGGAGCTGACTGATATGTTCTCTTCCCTCTCATTTAGCAGCCTGTTTTGCCTCTTCAGATCCGCTGTTCTGGCGGGCCGGCGTGCCCGTCCCTGGTGAGCGGTATTAAATGAAGTTACTAGATATGAGTACTTAAGGGGCCAGGGCCAGAGAGGTTTGCCAAGGCACTCTGAGGCTTTTGGCGCACTCATCCGTGTCACCTTCTCTCTCTCTCTCTCTCGCTCTCTCTTGCTCTCTGTTGTTTCGGCTACTGCCTGACTTATTTGTATTGCAGGGGCATTTTGCCCCCCCACCCCACCCCTTCCCTCTGCCTGAGTTGTGTGTGCCCAGATTGTGTTTCTTCACTGAGGGGTAATCAGGCAAAAGCAAACACAGCACGTCTGTCGCAAACCCCCTCCTCCAAACCCCCACCCCTTACTCAAATCCATCCGTCGCCTCTCTCCAGGTTTTGAAAAAGTAGGCCTATTTATTTTTTAATGAGGGTGAATGGGAAGAAATGCAGCCGACGGTAATGGACTTATAGACATGGGGAGTAATAGCCTGCTTCGCTGTGTGCATATCGATCTTGGCACAGTCATCTGGACAATAGGTGTCGTCACATTAGCAAAGCAAAGGAATGAAAAAAAAGATACCATGTCTGTCTATCTGTTTGTTTGGTTTTTGCCTGTAGTTAGTAGCTAGCTTATTGCTCTATATGACTCTCAGGCACACCTTTTTGGAGAGCCTGATCTCTCAGAAGTGATTTTTTTTTTGGTAAAAAGCTATTTTGTTTCAGCCAGTGCCTTTTTCTACCCCATAACATTCCTAAAGGGAACAGCAACAAGGCAATAAAGTGGATTGAAAAGGGGTGGATGCCGCTGAGCGAAGGTGTTTTTTTTTTTTTTTTGGGGTGGGGATGCATAGAGGAACAGTGGCAGGGCTGTTGAATGCTGAGCAGAATTGAATAGACATAGTCAGCTTCCCAGATACATGCTTAGGCCTGTAGAATGCGGAGTGCTTTGCTTGTAACTGCATCGGTTGTCTCCTTTCATTATCGGTTAATGGTGCCCAACTTGACAGGGCCATGTGATAAACAGAGGAGCTGTGAAATCCTGGAGGTGGAGTTCTCGTCCAGCTGATAATGGGATCTCATCAGAGAGAGAGAGAGGGAGAGAGTGATTGTGGTACAGCCATTTGAGGGAAGTGTTTGGGCTTCCTATCGCTCTGCTCTCACACTCACTCCTGCACACAAACCCCCATCTAACCATCTAACAAAATACCCGCTGCGTAGGCCTCAATTTTATTTTTCATGTTTATGGAACTCTTTGCACGTGCGCTGACTTCACATTAGCTGTGAGCTATATTTTGTGTTATTAACAGCGTTTCACTCAGGGATTTGAGCTGTTTAAGCATTATGTTTGGTGGAACGGCTGCGTAGCTGCAATTGCCATGGTGAAAAATGTGACCATTTTACACCGCGCATTTTACACTCTTGATTGTGCACATTAAGAAAAAAGCCTCAGAAATAATTTGTTTGGAGAGGTTGCACATACACAATATACAAGACATACCTTAGTCAGAGCAGTTTGTTTCTCTCTTACCTTGGAACGGCACCACAGTACAGTGTTGTGATTGCAGCTCCTCTGGCCCGGAGCTATTGACAGCCTGCGAGTGCTCATGATTGGTATCCCTATGAAAATGACATTCTCCAAATATCTCTTTCGCTGTGGGAGAGTTTCACATAACCAAGTGAGTCAGACTTAAGAGCAGTCTGCTGTGTGTGTGGTTTTTTTTCTTTTTTTTTCTCTCTCTCTCTCTCTTCCCTTCTGCTTGTAAGGCTTTATTATTACATGTCGAGTCAGGGGCGGCAGAAGAGCTCCATGGCAGTACATCTAGATAAATATGTGATAAATATGAAGTTTGAAGCCTGTGTGACTGCACGGAGGTTGAGACAGGGGTGTGTGTGTGTGTGTGTGTGTGTGTGTGTGTGTGTGTGTGTGTGTGTGTGTGTGTTTGTGTTGTGCTGGTGGTGGTTGGAGGCAGCAGGTCTTGCTCAGTGAAAGGCTCCCCTGGAGCTGCAAAAGCGTTGGCCGGGTGTGGGATCACTAGGGACACCGCCTCCTTAAGGAGACGAGAGAGAGAGAGAGAGAGAGAGAAGGGCTGGGTTACTGACAGGCTACATGGTTTGCAGAACAATAAAAGGCCCACACTACACCAAACTGAGTTCCTATTGATCCACCCTGCCTCTTCAAATTCACTGTTTGTGTCGGTTGGTGAGTTAAGATAGCCTTGTTTGGATTATGTGCGCTTGTTGGTTAATTGGATTTAGGAGCAGAGAAAATGCGAATTAATGTGCCTGCAGTCTGCCAAAATAAATCTAAATCGGAGACAAACGGATTGTGATTTGATTTTTAAAATCCCCCCCAAGTTTTCCACTGAAAAATATTTACTTGTTGCTTTGATTTGGACCGTAGATTTAAAATACAGTTCTGCCACTTAAGAGATGAGTTTAAACATTTCCCCTCCTCCTCTCTCGCAGTTCAATTGGCTAGACAGTCAGATTGAAAAATGACATGTAATGGACCATGCGTCATTTTCTCAATTCCAGTTTATAATCACGTGCATAACACCAAATGATCCTCCTGCCCCAATCAATTAAGAAATAATGTACGTTTCACTGTCACACGCGGCATTTGGAAAGATGCACAATGCCGTAGAACCCACACTGCTGCCAATGAATGGGTTGAAGAGTGAGTGAGTAATTAATTCATTATCTGAAAATGCAAATGAGAACCACAACCTAGAGCAAAGTGCAGCAACGCATGCCTTATGTCTAATCTAAATCCACTGTTGTCTTGCCGCTGATTCTGTACTAAATGCCCGAGCCAATAAAGCTCAGATCGTTCTGCTTTATTTTAAATTTGACAGTGAAATATCAATGAGCGGTATCCATTTGGCGTATGTTGAAAATGAAGTGATTAGCCGATTGAGGTCTTTTCAGCGATTTTACGTTCCCCTTAATAGTCAGTTGCTTTTTTCTCTTTCTCGTGCACAAGTGAACGCTACGTTTTAATATTCTTTACAGCAGCCCGTATTGGCTATGTTGATCTCGCTCGGGATACTGGCTTGAACATCTTGCTTACTGATGCAGTTTCGAGCAGACCATATCCCCAATGGGTTACCATCAATCACGACTCCCATTCTAGTTCCTTTGTCCCGACAATAATTTGAATCCAGTCCATGTTTTTGTTTTGTTCGTATTTTAGTAATGGGGGGGGGGGGGGGTGTAATTCTCCTTCACTAGTGTCTGGATAAAGAAAGACTAGGTCAGCCATGTGGATGCGTCTGTTGAACAGCTGAAGAGGGGGGGCTTACGGAGAGACAGGGAGAGATAGGCAGAACGTGGTGTGTGCATATGAAAGAAGCAGAGGGGGTAGAGGCAGAGAGAGAGAGAGAGAGAGCGCGCGCGCGCGTGTGAGTGTGTGTGAGAGAGAGTGTGTGTGTGAAAAAGGAAGCCGAGTCTGTAAACGGTGAACTCAGTGATTTCCTACCTCTCGAAGTGCTGCACTGTATCAAGACTACAGTTCTTTATGCGTTTCACATCGGGAGCTAGAATACGGCGTAAGGGAACGGAGTCTGCCGTGTGCTTTCTGAAGGAGTCCCTCGGCGATCGGAACGTGAATAAATTAGCAAAAGCGAGGTCGTCTTTTGTTGAGGCAAGTGCCCGCTTCCCTCTGCATGGACAGCGGCTCTTTAAGGATAAAGTGTCGGCACGATACGGTTTAGCCCTGGTTCCTGGATCTGACCCATGCCAACAAGCTCGGCCGGGTCATTTGGTAGTAGCTGCCGAGGATTCCTTGTGAAGTTGTTTGCAGCAGTCGATTGGAACTTAGATCATCAGACTGGCGGGTGAGTGCTTGGCTACACTGAATTTAAAAAAAAGTTTATCGGGGGGAGGGGGTATGAGTGGTTTGGAAGGTGTGGGGGGGGGATACGGATGGAATGTGGAATGTTGGCTTTTGCTACAGGCTTAGAAGTTAAAACCACGAGTTTGCCTGAGTTCAGATTTGACTATAAGTGTGTTCATAAGAGTAAGACGTCCAGGCAAAAGGCGTATGCTAGTGTGAGAGCTTTTATGACATGAGGCAAGCACAAAGTTGGTTACATTGTTGTTGCTATTCTTGAGACTTTTTTTTTTTTCTCCCTTTTTTTTCCTACGGACCCTCTTGGCAGCCTCAGGGAAAGTCCATAAGTAACCCTGAGACCTTTGCTTTGAACTTCTTTACCTCTTTGTTTGAACACACCCCTTGGGTCTTTTTTTGTGTGTGCGTGAAACTAAGATGCACTTAATGAATTATAGATGCTACTTGGGTTTCAAACTAATGGCACTTTCAAAGTTTTAGCCAATGCAAGCTGGTTGTATTGTCTCAGCTGCAGAATCCATAAACTACAGATGTGCCCCCCCCCCCCCCCTTACATTTAAAAGCATAAATGTCTCACAGGTACTCCTAAACTAGTCTGTGTATTTGAATGCTGCCTTCTCAACCAAAACAAATGAAACCCCTTGCATTGTGGGAACCCCCTCCTTCCACCTCTTACCCTTTGACTACCCATATCTGTTCTCTTGTGGTTTGATGTGATGGGTTCTAACCACTTGTTTATCAAAAAAACGTTTGGGAAGAGAAGATAGAGGCTTTAAGAAGGACCTGCTTGGCCAGTTGTAACCTGCCAAGGAGACAATCAGAATCAGGCTTGGCTTCCTTTTGTTGTAGCTGAGTGTATGAGACGCATGGGCTGTGAGAGTATCTGTGTGTGATTAGTCAAGCTCTTAGACAGAGAGATTTTTTGGAAAGTTGAACAGTAAGACAGTCTGTTTAGTGTGTGTGTGTGCGTGTTGAGAGAGGGATGGGGGGGGGGGGGGGGGTGGCGGCGTTGGGTTAGAAGCTAGAAAAGCCTCGCTTTTAAAAGGTATTTGTTTCACATTGCACTGATCTGATCATGTTCCTGTGGCCTACACACAAAATGGGGAAGTTTCTTCTGTGCCCTCGCCACCACCACTAGCATAATCACAGTTTTATTGGTCATACTTAAATTTCATGTGACTCCAGACAGCCAGCTCGGATCCTTAGGGTATGTGTGAATAGTCTACTAAATAAATAACTAGATGCCATTCGGGGATAATGGTGGGGGAGAAGGAACATCAGCAGATTTCACCCAAAATGCACTCAAAGGCTCCAACCTTAACGTTCCTAATGTTTTTGCTGTTCTCTTTGAGATGAACCCCCCGCCCTGCTAGAAAAACTGCTGAAATGTTAATTGCCTTGTGGTTGCAGGGTTAATCTGGATGACTGTCCTCATTTTCCCCTCTCCCCCCTTCTTTCCTTTTGCATATATTTTCCTCTCTCACTCTCCCCTCATCGTCCCCTGTTAACTGGGAAGTGACCTCTAGCTTAATGATTCAGATGTGATTAATGCACTCGAGTGGGAGGACATTGGTTGGCCAATTCACAGCACAATGGCCGGAGATAATGGCAGGGGAACCAAGATGAAACCCTCACGTCCAAACAGATCCTCCTTCCACAACCATTGAACCACCACCCCTACCACCCCCCACACACACACATCCTCCCCAGTTCCTTGAGTTAGTCATACATATTTAATACTATGTAAATATGTCTGTTTGACAGTGTAGGGGAGGACAATGCCCTCTTTACCCAAGAACAAAATCCCATGCTATGTTGTGGTTTTGCTCACGATAAGAGAATCTGAGGTATTTAAACACTCACACCCAAACACGCAGACATACATCTACTCTGGAGCGAGGTATTGTTTGATGATCTCGCTAATGATGCCAACAAGCCTCTTGGCACGCTGCTCTCCTTTTATTAATGGTGAGGTTTTACAAGCAGGAAGTTGCACTGCTGAGAGCTAAGCTAACGGATGACAACAGCTTGATGTGAAAAGGATAAAGATTAGCCGTGTGCATACGAGAAGATGGTGTTGATAAATATGTTTGTTTTTTTCCCCCCTCTGTTTTCAAACGTCTAGATTTCTTTTTAGTCTTGAGACTATTAAGCTTTAATCACCCAGCGTCTCCAGTGAGTAAGCCTTGGTGTTGCTGATGTCAAGGCTTTTTGAGGCGGCTCCAAAGAACATTAGCGCCAAACCTTGTGCTTCGACTTTGTCTCTCACTGGATTTGATTGAAGAGGTGGAAGTCTTTTTTATCCCTCCTCTTCTGCAAGGAGAGGAGATGTTGTGGAGGGCCGTTGACTTGACATGATCTGGAGACAATGGTGTGAGTGCTGTGTTTTAATATGCTCCCCCCTTCTGGTGATTAAAAGCAGAGGTGTTGATGGTGATGGGTATCGTTCTTTAACCTGCACGGACTAGCCCGACCACAAAACGAGCAGATATCGCATTGCAAAGGGCAAAAAAGTGTTGTTATTGTCTTCTTCCTCTATCTCTCTTTCAAGTGAGCAGTTGCGTTGGTGTTCTGCGTTTCTGCAGATGCTAGGTTACTGTTTTGCCTTCAGCCCCTTTTTCTGTTTCACTATTTTCCATCTTTCCACACAGGGTGGCGGATAGGATGAGCTCTTTCATCATGTAGCTAAAATAATAGTTTATTCCTGTGACGTAAACAGTGAATCACCCAACCCCTCTGTTCCGGTTCTCCCCACCGGTTGAACAGAAGTGTATTTTGGCTGAAAACTACTGACATGGCACGTCCCTCATTGGTTTTACGCAAAGCTCACTGAAAGACTGTAGCCAGGGTGTACGTTGCCCACCGGCTGGCTAACTGTGCAGTAATAGTATTAACAGCTCTGTTCTGACGGCCTCTTCATGAGACAGCTGTGCGCGTCTGCTCTCCCCTGTCAGTGTGTGTGTGTGTGTGTGTGAGAGTGATTAAACAAGTGCATGTCATACCAAGCAAATCCTCCCCCACTCCGAGCCCCCCCCCCTCTGTTGCCTTTACGAGCGTTTGATTGTCAGCTAGCTCGGCAATGAAAATTACCGCTCAGGAATGTTTCCCAAGCTTTGCCGCACACTGGATTTATCAGCATTCGCCTTCCATGTAGATATTACTAGAAAGGTTAACGCACTCCCTCCACCCCCACACCACCACACATACACCACAACTCACTGTTCTGTAACTGCCAGTGTAGACAAAGGTAGTGTGTTTTCTCCTACCCTACCTCACTTCACCCCACCACCCCTCTCCCTTCCCCCTAGTGTACACACTAAGCATTCTGCACTCGGCAGCCTGTCTTTCCAGAGCCTCACCTCGGAGGAATCAAAAGGAGGGTGATGGTGGGATCAAAGGGAGCGTGTGCTCCGACTGTGTGCCCCGGCGGAATGGGATTCTTCATAAGGTGTGCTGTAATGGTTTAGTTGCCAGGCTTGGAGGCAGACGGAACGTTTTGACAGGGGTGTCAGAGGTGTTATTTAATCCACTCGTGCGATGGAATTCTTTAGGATTAGACTGGGCAGAGCCCCCCACCACCACCTCCCCGAATCCCCTCACCCCCAACGATCCCCCCCCCCCCCCCCCTCCATTTCCTAGATGTGGGCAGTGGCCGTGTGTGTTTGATATGGGGCCGGTTTGATTTACGCAGGAGCCTAGGAGGCTAATACAGTTTAGCTATTGGGTTTGAGGGGTAGGAGGATGGGATGTGGGTGATGGAGCGCTAATGAATTGGATCAGAGATGGATGTAATTAATGTCACTTTCAAGGCTTTCTTTATGGTGAGCTATTTTCCTGCTTTTTTGTACTTTGTGGGGAGCTTTGATTCATTGGATTTTTTTTATGTAACCACTAGAATGCGTGAAGCATTTACTTATGGATGATATATCTTTTAGCTACATTCCCATGTCGGGGAATATGAGACTGAAGTTAAGTGCTTTTGTGAAAGAAGCCTCCGTCAAGCATGTAATGCGCTTTTCCAAAAGAATAAAAAGAGGTCGGTGGTTGTGTGCTCCTCTGGATTTGCTAGCCTACACGCTAAAGCGCGTTTTGTTGTCATTCTAAAGCGACCGTTTATTCCATGACCCATTTGTTGAGCCACTCCTCAACCTTGGCTCTTCTGATGCCGTCGTTTTTAGAGGCGTGTTCCAAATAGACATTGTTATCAGACGAGATTAAGGCTGCATTCTTTTCCTGAACTCTTTGTTTACAGAGGTGAACACCTCTAGCCTCGCAAGCCACCGCAGATACTGTAACCATAGCTCCCACTCACCACCCTGGTGCTAGAGGGAGATCCATGCCAGGTCAGATGGGACCAGTAGACAGGACGTGTGAGTCACTGCTGATCTCTCAGTGACTCACTGCACTACTACCAGAAAGTCTGAGGTTGTGAGTGTTTTTGTTTGGGGGTTTGAGAGGTTTATTTATTGCCGCTGCACATTCGAACAAGAACAGGCAAATCTGGAATGTTTTAAGGGCTACGGCTCAGTCAGATTGCTCACCGCTAAAATTAAATCCGATCGACATGCTAACAGAAATTAGCGCCTTGTGTTGCAATTTGTTGTTTTGTTGCTATTGCCACCATTCTAGGGCAGGTGTCAAACAACACTTTTACTACACGGTTTTATGGGGGTCATGGAGGGCCTGGAAAAACAGGTTTTCAACTGTACTTTTTGTGTACAGGGAAAAGGCCATATCAAGATCCTCCTTTGTTTCGAATCGACTCTTTTCCCACACAAACCCGGTCACTAAGAAAGCATTCTCTCTCAATTCAGCAGACCATCACCAGGCAGCTGATTTGCGTGTTACTTGACTATGCTGTGCGTGCAGAGAGTAGACCCCTCTGTCAGATATGCCAAAGATAGGACATTTTACCATACTTGTCAGTAGCACTCCATGCTTGGAAAAAGGCAATAAGGATTCTGGTATATATATATAAAAAAAATGAAGCTTGGTGATGGTTGTCACTCCAGTGACTGTTAAGCACAGGAGTGGCGTTTAGGAAATTGGGATAATTGAAAGTGATATTTTTAATACACCCTGAAGCAGCTGAGCCCAACAGAGAGGTCTCTCGCCTGTGTGGAGAGGGGGGACATCTGGACCTGTTAATTCAGCACATGGCCATAATTTGAAGCTGGACTCCCCATGGGCCTCGCCACAGAAGTGTGTGTGTGTGTGTGTGTGTGTCTGTCTGTCTGTGTGTGAAGTTCAAGCAATCAGATGCACTCTTCAGCTCCCAACGCCTGATTTGGTTCACAAGTGATGATTTTGTGTTGTTGCACCATCCACATTTGGTAGTTGTGGACGTCTGTAATTAAACAGTAAAAGAGTCTGGGTGAACCCAAATACACAAGCCTCGTGTCCCACAAATGGAAGACGCAGAGGAAACAAACACGAAAGCAGAACAGAAAACAAACATAGCTGTAGCGTCTTAAAACAGTCCTTCACACCACCACCTGTACGACGAAAGATTGTCCTCCAATGTCACGGCTTGTCGCAGCACGTTATTTTAATACCGCTCCGTGTCCCCCGTCTGCACGGGACGGCTCTGGGTCCTGTGTGAAGCGTCTGGTCGGTCTGGGGCAAACAAAAGCCTTTGGGCCTTCCCCTCAGCCCCCCTACCGCCAACCTTGTCAGTCAGGGGGGTTTTATGCATTTAGTGCGAGTCAACAGAGATGAAAGCGACACCCGCTGCGGAGTGACAGGTCTGAGACGTTCAAAGGGGAACGGCAGGCTACAGAGCGGTCCTGCTCGTACTCCTCCAATCCTATTTGGGGATTGTAAACATTTAATGTGTTGAAGTGTATGACTTTTATTTATGCATCAAATCTGCTGTTCGCTCTGAATTATACATCAGCGCCATCCTTAAATAATGCAGGAGAAGCCGTCCCCTTTCGTGATTTAGCGGCCGAGCTGCGAAGAGTAATATTTGCTGATCATTCACACATTGTGGCTGTGTGTTTCTGAATCATTCGAACAGATAATTTTTTAATAAACCTCCCTCTGTTTCTCCACTTAGTGAGAGGCTTACCAGTAGTGCAGGAATAGCCATAGATTTTTCTCTAGTGCTGCGGTTGGAAATGGCAGCCACAATTATGATTATCTCCAGAGGTGATAGTCACCGTGAGTCTCCCTAATAATTATCGTGATGGAGCGTGAACTAGTTTCCTCCCTTCTCTCTCGTTTGTTCTTCTCCTCCTCCTTGCTTCCTTAAAGATTAGCGTGTGTGTGTGTGTGTGTGTGTGTGTTGGTTTGAATTATGACACCGTCTTTAAAAAAAAAAAGACCCCACTTGAGCTGTGATTTCCAGATGACATGCTCAACCCTTGGGAGTGCTTGCCCTGCTGACCTCATTGTTCTGTTCAGCGGACAGACTACGAAAAAAGGATTACCCGAAGACTATAGGTAGTGCATTGGTAATGAGGGGGAAATAATTGCCAGGTCCAGGGAAGGCACAGATGAAATATTCAGTGTAAACATTGGGTGGGGTGGGGGGGCAACACCATAAGTCATATCTGTGCTTAGATAATTGAGTTTTGCCAGCTGTGCATTCCTGCTTAGCAGTGACTGGCGACTCTGTAAACAAGACAGAGGTGAAGGTTGGCACAGTCAAGCCTCCCCTCTCTGTTTACCCTCCACCTCGGGCGGGCTCACAGCCAACAACAGGAAGGGCCGACATCAAACCGCTTTGTACGTTTTTCATCCAAAAAAGCATGCCCCTCCCCCCCTGCCAACACTCTCCTAATCTCCATTTGTTTCAAAAACATAAATTAAAATATGAAAGGGGAAGGTAGAAGGCAAAAAAGGGATTTTCACAGTGCCATCTAGGAAAAACAGATGACTTAAAAGAACGGGGGGGGGGGGAAAGGTGAAAAATCAGACAGTGTAAATGTAGCATCTGGCTACACTCCAACTGGTCATTTCCAAGGGCTCATCAGTATGAAGTGGCTCTAGTTGCACACGGTGGGGTAAAAAAAACAGCGCGCCCTTGTAGCCAGCGCTTCACCTCCCCCCCCCCTGTCCTGCTGCCATTTCGCCTGGCCAGAGCATTTGTTCCATCCACTGGCCTCTCAACACAGTCTCTCTGCCCAGAATGAACCCGCGCAAGTGCCCCAATCCACTTCAGCACACTCTTACTTGATGAACTGCGCTAGCATGGTGCTGTTTAACTGGCGTCTCATAGCTGTGTCAGCACAGTCAGCTTCTGGAGCTAGCGTGAGGTTCTGCCCTGGCAATAACATTTCATGACTCGTGTCAGACAGAAAACAAATGTGTGGATACGTGACGTGTGGAATTTTGATTTCCCTGCTTTCCTTCAGTTTCTGAGACATTTTACATGTCCTTTCACAAGTTGTCAGTTGATCTAAAGATGTTGTTTATGCTTGTAATTTCTGGTGAAAAATATTACCGGTTGTACTATTTCATTTCCTAACCCAGCAGAGGTTAATGTGTGTGTATTGTGTTTTCAATTATATAAAGTCTTTATTCAGCAGTCAATGAGGAATTTTCTCATTAACAAACCCAATTAGCAGTGCCTTCATAACAGTATCTATTTGTAGTGGAGTTGCTAATAAACGGCTAGTTTCACAGGCTAACCTGTGTGTTTTGAGCAAGAAAAGATAATTTGTAATATTCAGTCCATCTTTTACCTTGTATTTTCCATAATAGCTGACAGAGTATATTCTGACAGAGGAAATAACATCGGACAACATTTGAAAGGATGGTCTGAAATTTCAGATTGTTTTTTGACTCAAACACTGTGGTAGATTGTTTTGAATTGAATTCACTGACTATAAATGCATTCATCTCTCTTTTGTCAGATAGTGAGGTAGTACCTAAAAATCCTTAGGCTCTTATAGACTGGAGGATGTTAATCACATTGTTCAGCTCTGTTTTACGTCTGACAAAATGGCTGTAATCATTTCAACATACAGCACTTGCTTGGTCTGCATGTTGAAACTAGATTAGTCCCGCCAGATTGGGCAGTCGTGCTTTAAAATGGCAGTGAGATTACTTGACTCTTGACCCACTGACGTGTGGTGTTGGTTCACTCTCCAGACTCACTTCACACAAAAGAATTTAGCTGCTTAAAACCACGTGCCTCTCAGCCCAGTGTAGGTGGAATAGACTGCTTGAGTTAAACCCCTCTTTTATTGCAAACCACAGGATTTATAAACCATGTTGTTATACTGCTAGGCTGGGGTACCTTCATCAAAAGTGGAGTCCTTGCTAGTGGCATTCAGGTCTTTGTAGCTCAGTACCTCACACTGGCTCTCTGAATATTAGAAAGTATCCTTGCTTTTTTTTTAGAATTCGTTCTATTTTTTTTTTTGCCTCCTCCAATCTTGCTCTCTTAAATACTTGTCTCCTAATGTTTGTGCTTTGATTGTAAAGCGCACAGATCTAAGGTTGCTGTTTAGATAGTTGGGAGAGTGGATGAGTCTTTTCCCTCTGGGCTGATGGGAGGTGAGCGGTGAACTGCTCTGGCTGCTCTTGGCTCAGCCAGCTTGGCGTGTAAGCTGACCTGTCAGGAGCTCACTGGGGTCGGCTGCTCCAGTTTTGGAAAGGAGCCTCTCTTCCTCCTCCTCCTCTCTTTGGAGCAGCCCACAGCTATGGCAGACCGTTATCCCCTGCAGAGTCTCTGAAAAGACGTGTCTTTTTTTTGTTTTTTTTTTTGTTTTTTTTTGGTCTGCGTCCAAGAATACCTGTGAAGCCTGGGGTTTGAGCAGCGGCGCACATTGACGTTTGAAGCAGGCGGGGGTAGGCCAGAGGTGCACTAATGCCCCGGCGCAACACCACCCACCAGGCTGCAGCACAGCGCCATCGCTCTTCATCTGTCTTGTTTTGAAGATGCCAAGTTCAGTGGGAGCCAAAATAGCGAAATGCTTCTACAAGGAGTCAGCAGTGGTATTTAAATTTTTGCACACACACACACACGCACACACACGCACACACACACACACACACAGAGAGACGCGCGCACACGTTCCCACTCCCTCCCACCCCTCCTTACTGTAACCATGGATTTGGGTCCTTCCTTTCTTCTCTCCTGTTTCTTAGCGTCTTTGTAATCTGCTTTAGCAAAAATGTTTAGCTTTCCTTTGTGATCTTGTGCTGGGAAACGACAACCCCTACAAGTGATCACTCGGATGCAGCCGCTTGAGCTTGTGAAATAATTGGGTTGCAGGTTAAGAGGGTTTAGAATTTTCTTTCTCTCTCTTCATCTGAGAAACAATTAGCTTAGCATTGCTCTGCATTTGGAGGTTAAAGAATACATCTCATCCATGGAGTTGGTACCACCACTGACGAGGAACCTCCTGAGTCCCCCCCCCCCCCCCCTCTCCCCTTAGCCTCTCCTTTTACTATTTTTACTTTTACTATTTTCAGTGGGAGTAAATTAAAGAAGAGGGGAAATGTAGATTTCCCAATCTGATAAAGGTTGGCAGGGAAAGGTGCCTCCTGTGGGACATTGCTGAGGGATTTACTCCTATTCTTGGCCCCACTGCTGATTAAAGGAACACTTGTAGATAATCCATCTGAATAAATGTGTGTCTGTTGTGTGAAAAAAAGAGTGTTCAGTGGGGTGGGGGGGGGGGGGGGGGGGGGGGGGGGTTGGAGTTAGTCAGAGATTTGGGTTCCTAAATGCTTATCACCTCGCTGGGATCCGCCACTTGCTGGGGATAAATATTTAATGACAAGCTGAAATAGAGCTGTAACAGACTGCCGGTGAGAAATGGATCTTCTATTTATACCCCGTGCCATTCCATACAGCCATGGAAAGATGTGCTAGACAGCCCAAGGTTATTAGCGCCTGCAAGATGGGCTGCTTTTTTTTTCCCCTCGTTGTAGGTGTGCGTTGACACTTCCCCATTAAACCTGTCTGTGTAGGTCTATGTGATGAAGAGCAGAAGAGGAGGAAGGAGGTCGGGGGGGCTATACTGTGTATTGAGTCATCATGATCAACATAGGCAGTTTTGCCCCCTTTTTTCTCTGGTTGCACAGCAGTATGTTTGTTCACTGAGGTGATTACCGTTTTGTCAGTGATCTCATGTTGAACCAGATTTCCATCCTCGGAACAAAGAGCACTGCAGCCCTCATTTGTTGTTAGCAACGCTAGCAGCCCTTGATGATTATAGCTGTTGGCACGGCAATCTCCAGGGCATGTTGTACGCATGCATCCCTGCTTTCAGATTGCCCCCCCCCCCCCCCTCTCACCACAGCTCTGTCACAAACTCCCAGCAGAACGCATGACTCGGGGAGTTAAACATTGCACGTAGCCTCGCAGTCGACTCTTTGCTGTCACTGTTTAAACTGTTGGATCTATGGCGCTCCGAAAGGACCACCGGTGTGGAGCTTCTATGGCAGCCATCCCTCCTCCTGCCACTTCAGGTTTCTATCTTTGCCAGGAGATGAATGGCACTGCCATTGTTTGATTACACTGCCATTCTCAGCAACAAAGATGGCCGATTACCGTGAATGCAATCAACCACGCACAGTGGGAGGACACAGTACTGTTGTTGTCGTTGTTGTTATTTTTGTTAAAGGCACACGGCCTGCTCAATCTCTCCCTTGATTAGCGTAATCCCAAAAGCAATTAGCCGACACTTTGCCTTAGCCCTGCTGACGGAGCACAGAAATACCTCCTAATTGAATGCGCTCCGAGGTCTGCGTTGTCTGTGCAAGCTGGACGTTTTTTCCTTATGCGGGGAAGATGCGGCTGGAGCAGGTTCTCCTTCCCCAGTGATGGGATTGGATTACTGCCGCCTTGGCTTTCATGGGCAGAGCTCGGGATGAGTGCGGAGATCAATGAGCACTCTTGGCTCAAACCTAATTTGTTTGCGAGTCACTTTGTAATGCTGATCAGAGATTATTTCTGCATAAAAGCAAATTAATCGAGTTAGCCAGTGTCCCTGCGCATTTTCGCCGGCATGAGGAATTCTTGCCGATGTTAATTATGGGGATGTCGGAGAGTCATCATTGTTAATCACTACGGAGCCTGAGGCAGGGACAATATGGGCACAAGGGGTGGGAATTGCCACAAAGGCAACGATACGATACATCATGATATATGGGCCACAATATGATATTATTCTTTACATTCTACAATACAGCAAGTATTGCAATTCGATTATGTGATACATTGCAACTTTATTTTATTTTAATCATAATATTAAATAAATATTGAGATAGCTGGCACCAATGTATCAATATAATGTCGTACCAAAAAATATTGCAATACAGCACTGTATCAATTTTCTCTCCCACTGCTAATGGGCACCGTGGTTTAGATGCGTGTCATGTCCCCAGTTGCTGAACTGCAGTGGCATATGGGGCTAAAGGTCTGTGTTTTGTCTACTAGTGTATTTGCCACAATCCCACATCAGGATTGCTCTGCTTTACGTCTATACAGATATTCCTGTTCAAGCTCACTGGGGAAAGTCAAGTATATGCTGTGCATTTTTGTGTTGTAGCAGTTTTCACCTTGCATTGCATTTAGAGAGCATGAAAGTGATGTCAGATGTTAACATGACAGACCGGGGGACGCAAATGCAAGCGGTTGGTTAACAAGTTGTGTGTGTGTGTGTGTGTCTATGGTTTTGGTGTTTTCTAGAGTGGGTGATGTTATACATAAGTGCGTAAGGGGGGGGGGTTGGGAATCTCAGGGAGGAGCTGCCGAGTGAGCTGGAAAGGTCAAGCCCTGATTCAGTGCAGCCATGCTGTCTTCTCTCCCCCCCCCTCCCCTCCCCCCTCCTTCCTCAGCTCAGCCTTGTGTGCAGTTCAGTGCAAATACAGTTGCTCAGCAGTCAATGGAGCACTCTTCGGGATTGACACATGTGCGTGGGCAGGCATGTGCACACACACACACACACACACTCTCCAGCATGAATGTAGTACTGTGGTAGACCTGTTCAAGCTGCCTCTTTTTTTTCATATGAGCCCCACAGATGCATTTGCAAGCTATTTTCACCAGACACACACACACACACAGACAATGCTCACCATCTTGGGCTCCCTCAGTATATCTCTTTGCTTTGATGAGGGAATGTGATGGCCAGCTCTCCGAGGTGTGAATATGCCGTGTGTAATGTAACAGAACACAGCTGTCATGGCATGTCGACGGGGGCACCCTTTTGTGGAGAGAGAGAGGTTTTTTTTTTGGTTTTTTTCTTTCTTTCTTTTTTTCTCCCTGAGACTACATAACCCTGCCCTGTCTCTCTCTGTCTTCTCCAAATGCACTGAATAGGGGTGAAGAGAGACAAGAGGGAGGAGCTGCCCACAAGCTCTCTATGGAACAGGGATGGCGGTAATAAAAACCCCCCTCTTGTGTTTTGGAAGTCTGTCACAGGCGGTTTTTGAACTCCCCTCCCCCCGCCCCTGAATGACACAATCACAGCAGTATTTACACGGAGTGTAATGGTTCTCTGCCTGTGCTGGAGGCCATGTGGCTCTCTGTCTGTCTCTCTCTCTTTATTTCTCTCTCTCTCTCTCTCACTCCTACTGCACCCCAGCACCGTTGCCCCGTGGAGTTAGCTTTTAATGTACTGACAGCCCATTAAGAGTCCCCACTCTATCAAGGCTGTTGTCATCGCTGAGAATCCTCCATCTTGTAGAGTGATCGGGTTCTACACAGACTTCTCAGAACCTGTATAGAGTCTCGTGCCCCCCCCCACACACCCCCCCTTCCCTCATTAGGTTTCTCTGAAGAACAGACCTGTTTACTCCCAGAGCTGTGCGGTCTCCTGGCACAGTGTTGTGAAAGGCGATGCAGGACATAATCAGATCTGTTAGTGTGGCGAGGTATCAGGAGAGAGATGAGAAATATGCAGCAGTGGCAGCCTCCTGTCCTATTTGCTGGAGGCAGAGTACGTGTACGCTATCACCGAGTGATCAGGTCTCCATTTCACACACCAGCAGGCAGGGCTAATCTGCTCATCGCTACTGTACACTACCTTATTTAGACACAAAAAAACATGGATGAAGAAGGTGGTGGTGGTGGTAACGACTCACTGTGCACAAATTATGGTCATGCCCTCATGAAAAGACAAGTGCACAATTTCACAACTGTACAGTCATACACAGAGGCACTCACTCACAGGAAAACACAAGTGGCCTTATTCAAGCACCTCTCCATAGTGCTGGCCCCAAATCGGTCGTCTTCCTCCATTTTAAAACTGGGATTATCAGAGCAGTTGGTGTGAGTATGTGTGTGCATGTTGCCCTATAACATGAAGCTTCAGCAGTTGTAGCAGCACTGCATGCATGTTTTATGAGTGTACCGCGGAGACCAGGTGTGAGCTCTGGGGTTCTTCCTTATCCCCAGAAGCATTCGGTTGACCTCCACTCACCCCCCCACTCCTCTTCCTTTCTCTCTCCCTCCCCCTGTTTTTTTTCCCCCTCCACGGGAAAGCAAACAATTGCAGACAGATCTCGACAGTGCAGCCTTGTCTGGGGCCACGGCTCAAAGGCAGCCACTGTACGGGCCATTCACCGACACGGTCTCGTGGTCCTTCCTCCTCTTCTTTTTTTTTCACCCCCTTCTACTTTTTTTATCCTTTTCTCCTACACCTCACCAGAAACTAGCCCAGACATCCACCTCTCCTCTACACCTCTTCCCTCAAGACCTCAGGTCAACCCAAGCGGTCTTTTTTGCATCAGTTCTCATCTGGATTAGCTGGTGCTAATGTTTGCTTTATTCTCTTCAGGTTGTTTTGAATGGCATGCATCTCTGCCGTCCCTTTGCTCTGGCCCAAGCCCTGTTTACCTGCAGATTCTCAGCAAGGTTAGCCTAGGCTAGGCTAAGTTTAGCCAGTGTTTGTTCTGTGGGGTAGCGCGACACAAAAGGAGTTCTTGTGATTCACCGCGGCCCCACGGCTCCCTGTGCAGGCGGAGGCGGCGGTGGTGGCGACAGGCTGTGTGGTCACTGGGGCGCAGGGGCAGGCAGTTGCCTTTCCGAAACAAAAGGCCCCTTGCTAATTAGAGGTAATAGCATCCTGCACTATCTGGAGTGGCAGAGGTGCTTTTTGGCCCAGGCTGCTGTGTGTGTGTGTGTGTGTGTGTGTGTGTGTGTGTGTGTGTGTGTGTGTGTGTGTGTTCGTGTTCTGAAGGGGTGGGGGATGTAACAAGCGACCCATTGAAACACACACACACACACACCATCTGGTGCTGCCAGTGGCCCAGCAACGAGGCAAGCATTGGTGGAAGTAGGGAAAGACACGGCACCAGATAACTAGCTAAATAATTTAGCCACTTAGACGCTGCGCGTGGTGCTGACCTAATGGCTCTGCGTGTCTCTGCCTCTGAGGCATGAAGGACCTCGCCGAGGAGCTTCAGCGGAAAAGCCCGGAGAGATGAGATGAGGTTATGAGCAATATGTTAGCAGTGATTCCTAACCGCAGGGCTTGCCATTTTGGATGAGGAAATCTGTTTTGAAGCTTGATGCCTTTCTTTGCCTTAGCTAGAGCATCTCTCTCTCTCTCTCTCTCTCTCTCTTCCTCCCCCTCCCTCCCTCTCCTTTCTCTCTTCACCCTCGCCATGGGAGCTGACCCATTGTTTAAGTTGCTCCGCATGATGTACCGTCAGGAAGAGCTAGCCTGACGTGTATTCAGTGAGCTGACAAAGCTACGCCGTCCTTATCTGTGCATTTGTTTTCCTCTGCTTGCAGTTAAACAAAAGCACACGTCTGTGAGAGTACGGCTCTGTGTAGAAAGGATCGTTTCTTTCATTTCTTGTTTTTGTTTCCCTTTATGCATTCCAAACCTCAGTGTCTTAGTTGGCCACTCAGTTAATTGCCATGTGATGCTCTTACAACCCTGCTAAGGCTACCCTTTGTTTTGTGCATAACGTTTTTTTTTTTTTTTTTCAACTTCAGAACAGCCTACGGCAAATAAAGCCAAAATGTTTCATTATTATTAATAATCTTTTCTTGTAGTATGAGCATGTAGTTTTTTTCTCTGCTTGAATCTTTAAGGTGAGATTTCAATTTCCTCAGTCGTATAGCTGGATCCAAGTTCCATATGCGGTTTGGCATCCACACGTATCGTGGCAAGGACATGCTGTGTTCATATTTCAGATGTCACAGTGTGAAAAGAAGCCACTCTCAGAGCATTGCAAATTACACAGCCCATAGGCTGCTGCTCAGATACATACACACACACACACACACACACACACACACACACACACACAGCTCAGCATTGTGTTTTCAGCTCATTACTATTGTTTTCCTCTTCCTTTTTACTTCAATTAATAGGACCTCAGCTTCAACCTTGACTGGTTTCCATAGCTGTGTCAACACTTTCCCCCTGGGCTGAGCTATTCTTCCACAGCTATCCACCACCAGCCCTCTTTCCGACATGAACAGCCACTGGGATAAAAACCTCTGAAAATGCAGAGAGTTGGTGGTGATCATAGATATCACACCCAGGGGTTCCAACACACCTTTGTGTGAGCAGCCCATCCCTAACTGTAAAGCCATCTCTCTCTCTCTCTCTCGCGCTCTCTCTCTCTCTCTCTCTCTCTCTCTCTCTCTCCCCCCCCCCCCCCCCACCACCTCTCTTCCGCCTGGGAGAGGATGGAGGAGAATGCGGGCCAGCTGCTGTGGGTCCCCACCCCCCCATGTTTGCTTTTGATAAATACATAAACAACCACAAGGGCAGCAGGTCAAGTAAGCAGGCCAGGCCAGCATGACCGCCTGCACATCATTTAGATTTGGCCACCGCTCTCTCCCCTCTTTCAGCAAAGAGAGATGAAGTGTGTGTGTGTGTGTGTGTGCGTGTAGGGGAGGGGGGGCGTTATGCCTTCTGGCTTCATCCATCTGCAGACACAACAGACCCCCAGGAAGAAGCCGTTCTCCTACCAGTTAAAGCCGTTCCAGTGATCCAATATGTGACTTAACGAAGGAAAGATTTTTTTTTTTAATGTATTTTAAAATGAATAGCATATAATTGAGAGTAAATCCTTGCAGCAGGGTTGGGTTTTCGGTTCTACTTACTCCGAGCTAAAGGGTGGTATTTTTCCCTTTTAATCAATATTGCTCGAGGAGGAGGAGTGATGGGTGCGCTGAGCTTCTGATCTAGCGTCTGCTCTGGCCCCTTTCCTCGAGAAGGAGAATGCTGTCGACATCTCAGTTACCCAAGAAAATGTTAGCTGACAACGTGTTCTCTTTTCACCAAAGTAGCCTTGCGGGTTAACTGGTTGGACTGGTCTGAGAGAGTGAAGCAGCGGCTTGACTGTGAAGCGCAACAAAGGCGCCTTGTTAGCGACGATCTGGCCGACGCTTTGCTCTCTAAGTAAACCAGGAGGATGCGTGTCATTGAACTAAGAGGACAACAGAGGCGTAAATTTTTTTCTTCTTCTTCTTTTCATCAGCTTATTTTCTTGCTCTTGCCAGCTGATGAGCAGCTCTAGAGAGTTGCTCAAGATGCAAAGACACAAATCACCGTAAAACACACACGGTGCTACGGCTTAGCTCCCCTCCCCCGAACACACATAAACACACACACACACACACACAACACATGTACGTACACACAGCTTTCTAATACCTCCTCAAGTGGATTCCCTGCACGTCTCCATGAAGCTTACAGTAGAGGTCAACAGGGTGTTGCTACATTCAGTAATTTGCCCAGCCTCTCTGCTTCAAATTACGCCTGTAATGTCCCTCCCAACCTCCCCCCCCTCCACTCCCTGCAGAATAGCCCCAACATATGCGTCTAATGGGGGATAAAGGCTGGCCTCCCAGCCCTCTTGCTTGTGAGTGGAGCATTGTGTGGTTGAACAGGCAGAATTGAATACGGACCGTTTTTGTCAGTTAAGCGTGAGTTTGCCCATATTGCAGATAAATCTGTGTGAATGTGTGTGTGTAGTGAGTGTGTGTGTGTGTGTGTGTGTATTGGCGGACTAATCTCGCTTTTAGAAAATGTAATCATATGAGCGCATTTCTGTGGTGCCAATCCCTGTGGAAAAGCTGGCCTAAAGCCCTCGCGAGTCAAACTGTTGTCGCTCGCTAATGCCAGTCATTCGGGAAAGTCGCTGGCTTCCCTCAAGCCTTTGTGTTATTACCTTTTTTTTTTTTTTTTTATGTTTTGGGATTTCCCGCCCCCCCTCCTAGAAATTGCTCTCTGTTACATTCCAATCCTCTCGGTTGCCTCACTGTTATTTCATGTTCAAACATCTTCCACTATAAAAACACAGGGTTTTAAAGAAGAGCAGTACACTAATCCCCTCCTGATGGTAAACACCCTCGCCTGGGTATGAGCATACAGTTTTTCAGGTTCCCTCGTTTAATGTAATTAGGACATTGGTCTCATAGGTTTTTGTTTGAGATGTTGACTGCAGACAGTTGAGTGTGTTTGTGTCTGTGTGTGTGTCACATGTGAGCAGTCTGGTTATTGCTGGAGTAGAGGCTGCTCTGAGAGGAATGTGAGCAGGCAGGAGTTGCTCTAATAGAGTGAGTGTGTGTGAGTGTGTGAGCAAGCGAGAGAGAGAGAGATGAAGGTCTGCCTTTGTGGCCCATTGTGTGCCAATGTGTTAATCGAGGGACCGACTGTGTGGGGGCAGAGGTTTAATTTATACCTTTATTCACACCCTCTCTCCCCTTCCTCCTCCTCTTTTTTCATGCAGTGGCGACAGAAATGTAGCTGTTATTTAAGAATTCCTCACTTACACCTCCTGACTGGGTGTCAGTAATGAGAGAGAAAGAGAGAGGAAGAGTGAATGCTCGAGAGAGAGAGAAAGGGAGAGGGAGAGTGAGGTTCTCTCCTTGGTATTCCCTAGCACAAATGGCTGCTTTTCACCCTCTCTCTGTCTCTCTCTGTCTCTCTCTCTCTCTCTCTCTCTCTCTCTCTCTGTTCTCCCCCTCCCTTCCTTTCCTCATCCAGACAGCTGGTATCTTTCAGATGGCCCGACTCTGGGGATTGATGTGTAATGGCTCCGCGCTTTGACTCCCCCCCCCCGCTCTCGATTCCCTTACCCCAACCCCCTCCCCCCACACTCACCCCCAGCTCTCCTCTCTGGTTTTCATTTATGTTGTTCAGCTTGGCTAGCAGTGAATAATTGTTACTATACTAGTGTAATTGTGTGTGTGTGTGAGTGTTTTTTCTCCTCATTTACCGCCAAGGTACTGGTGGTTATTGCTTTTCCATAGTTGGCTTATTGTCAGAGTGTCAGCAGGAGAATTTGCGTAGATTTGTGCAAGGTGG
The DNA here is from genome assembly GCF_900700415.2 of Clupea harengus. Lineage (NCBI taxonomy): Eukaryota > Metazoa > Chordata > Actinopteri > Clupeiformes > Clupeidae > Clupea > Clupea harengus. The sequence continues at coordinate 15,152,143 of NC_045155.1, read as the reverse complement.
TGTGCTCTTGATTAGCTCAGGAACTAGCTAGAGGGGACAAGGCGTTGTTAATAATGTAATGTGTTTTCACAGCGCCGAATAGGCTTCTCATAATGGACACTGATGGGCCTATCATTTAGCAACACCATTGCATTTTATAAGATAAATTTGTATGTGCGCGCGTGCTTACCGACCTGAATTGCATATAGCCTAGAGGTCATTTACATTAATGAAACCCTCTCGACGGTCTCGGCACAAAAGCACGACTGTCGACTAGCATCGTTTTTCTTTTCCTTTTTCCACATTTGATAGGCTGATGCTTTCTAGATAACTGTTCACCTGAGCTGGTGCCTAGCTGTACTCCCTGGGTCGAGACAAAGGCGTTCTTATATTCGACTGGTCATTGAAGGTCTCTGCGTGTGTGTGTGTGTGTGTGTGTGTGTGTGCTAGGGATGGGCATTCGATTAAATTGTCTTAATCGATCGTCGGGAGAATTAACGATCGATTTTCGATTAATCATTAATATTTTTATATTAAAATTCACTATTTATAGGCTATATTAAAATGCAGTGAAAATAGAAAAAACACAGCGTGTTTCCTCATTGAGATATTTATTACAAGATGAACAACTCTTGTGGCAGTTAAACTTACAAGATGGACAACTCTTGTGGCAGTTAAACGTTATCCGTTCAATGGTTACACTTGAAAATATGCGCTGCTGTACTCTTAAGCAGCGGAGACGACAGCTAGAAGCCGGTGCTCATAAACACAACTGACCTTCGTTTTTTTTTCTCTCTAACTAATTAATCTCACATTTTGAAATTCATTCATCTAGATTCATCGTGATTAAAAGTTTGTTTTCTTCTAAAGACTAAATCTTATAAATTAACGAGTAATCACTTCATTCATTATTTTAGACACTGTTGTTTAATTGTATTTTGTTCGTGCTCTCTCGCCATCAGCCAAGGAATGTATGCGAGACACAATGGTGCCCCTCGACGGTAAATCGTAAGAATTGTCCCCTGAAGCAATTCGAATCACCTCAGTCAGCCCACCGTCTTCAACTATGTTGATGGGCCGACAGTCACCCGCAACCTAAACTGCTACAGCGTTGGTAACCTTTTCACGGACTGGTCTAGTTAATTTCCTAGAGAAGTCGTGGAGTGTGGGTTGGCGACCATCTAACCTGGGACTGCTTTCTGTCGGGTGCTTTGCATTAAGGTGATAACTTAAACACGAGCTGCTTCTGTGATAGCTACATTCAGCTTGACAAATGCTACATACAACTTAGTTTTGTCGATTGTTCTGTCATTTTGCCTCTTAAACAGAACAACAACAATCCCTCAGCTCTCTCCATCTTCAACTACCGTCTCGGTCTCTTCTACCTAACTGACTGCAGACAAGGGGCGGTTTCGTGCCACGGGTCAACGCGCACCGGAAGTAAACAAAGTTGCGTTAACTGCGTTCAAATATTTGATTGCATTAATCTCCGCCACAATAATCTCATAGAATAACGCGTTAACTTTGACAGCCCTAAAATAAATGAATTACACGCACACTACGCAACAGAACATGCATTAGTTTTAATCGATGAAAAAATAATTTCATCGAGGAAATTCTTAATGATCAATTAATCGATCGTCGATTAATTATGCCCATCCCTAGTGTGTGCGCGCGTACATGACTGCAGTGGCTCATGATTATGTGATTAATGGCGTGGTGTCAGACATGCTCTGTAATCAGCCCGAGTAGAGCTGCTTGTGTTGCTGCTGCAGCTGCCCTGTCAGCCGGCAGCAGTTTCCCTGGCGATGTCACCGGCACGGAGCGAGTGACGAGTCGAGTTGTCAAGCGCCTCTCCCGTGCCTGTCACAAACCATTTCTTCTCCATATCTCTTTCTTTTTTTGGTCTCCTACTTTCTCTCACTTAGTCTCTCTCTCTCGCTCGCTCTCCTTCTCTCTTTCTTTCATCCGTTCTTTCTTTTTCTCCCTCTTCCCTCTCTCTGTGATATTTACACTCAGATGGGCTTTCGTCATGGCTGCCAGGCTTGTCATTGTGGCTCTGGTAGCCCCGCTCTGGTTTTCCTGAGCGCACGCTAGCACACATAAACAACGCCACTGAGGTTACCTTCCATCCTGTTGGCTGTGAACATGTTTTCACTTTTGCCCTTTTACAATAAGACATTCATGGGCTAAGTCATACATTGCCATGATTTTCTTTTGACTGCTCCTCCTCACAGGTTGCCTGTGAAGAGACTGCTATGGTTCTGACATAAAGATACTTAACATAGCTCCATTATCTCCAAACAGAGCAGCAAGTCTGACAAGTCTGTTAGCACATCAGTTATTTGATCTGAAACGTGTAGATATATAGAATACAGTTCTTCTCATATTGTTGACAGATGGATCATATGACGTGACAAGCGAAACACACACGTGTTGTGCTAAGTGCATGAAACCTCATATGGTGTGACACAACAACCACTGAGCCTTGTGGTTCTACACTAGCATCAAAACAACATTCATGGAGCATGGTAACATGGTAACATAGATGTAAAAGTAATGCTGACAAGAAGTCACTTATGATTGTTCATGTTTGGCTGAAAATTGTAAAAAAAGTGAGTGATGAATTGCATGACTACAATATGTTTACATAAAGCAGCATTTTATATACAAAAACATTAACAGAATATTAAAATGTTTTTTTGACTAATACATTTTTGGTTCATTTGTATTTAACGCTCTGAACCACAAAAAAGCCTTGTCTCGTCAACCACCCATAGGCTACTTACTTGATACGATCACTTAAGCGCTTTTAACTAATGAAAATTGGCAGCAAAATCTACATTAATTTTCAGAGCCTTATGATGATGATCAGATTTGTATTTAACAAAACACACCACAACTGCACAGGATTCCCACACACATCACCTTTTAAAAGCTTTTATGGAGCCAGCGGCAGAGAAGGAGCTCAGAGCTGGGTATGATTGCCTCTGCCTTGATGCTAACCCAGCCCTTCAGATGTGGCCCGAGCTATTTGCAGATCTTTCCCCCGCAGGAGGGAATCCTGTGCAGATGACTGTGTGTGGCATGCGTGGCCCTCTCGTCGCTCTCATCCCTCTCTCTCCTATCTGATAGAAGAGCAGGGGGAATAGCGGCATTGGCGACTTGAAAGTGTGTCTGATGTTTTGTCGTTCGTGTCATGGCAACAGTGTGTGTTAGTGAGGTTCCGCAGGAGGCCTGGTGTTGCCGTAGGGAACCGGGGGTCCAATGATGTGCTGGGGAGACCTTGTGGCTGCAGCTCAGAGAGAGAGGGATTGATTAAGCGGATTGTGTTTATCGATGGCTGTCGCCTTTTTTCCTTTGTTTTTTTGCACCTTCCCTTCTCTCCCTAACTCTTCTTTAATGCCCTAGGACTGATTGGCTAATCAGAATGACACCGTTCAATGCGACAGTGTTACGAATCCAGATAGATTGAACAGAAGGCGATGATGGTAGAGATGTTGATGCTAGGTGGTTGTGGTGAAATGATTTATTAACCCTCCTCCTTTTTTCTGTGTGTGTTTGTGTTCTATCCAGCTCTCCTGAAACACTGGGGTTGTCGGTGCGGTGGACTTTTTCCTGGATCTGACCGGTAAATTCAGAAGACTGAAGCCCAGGCTCACAGTCTACCTTTCACGGAGGCCGAGCCGTGAGAGGACAGAGGAAGGCACGTGGCGAATCATGACTGCCGAAAAAGAGAAGGACAAGGAGCGGGACCGCGACAGGGACCGGGACAGAGAGCGCGAACGGGACAAGGGCCGCAGCAGCACCGGCGGTGGCGGCGGCGAACGGGACAAAGGCCGCGAGAGCGAGAGCTCCCGGCCACGCCGCAGCTGCACGCTAGAGGGTGGCGCCCGCAACTACGCAGAGAGCGAACACAGCGAGGATGAGGACAACGAGGGAGGGACCTCCGCAGGAGGAGGCCTTGGCATTGGAGGTGGAGGAGGAGGAGGAGGAGGCGGAGGAGGAGGAGGAGCAGGAGGAGGCGGGGGTGTAGTGGGTGGAGGGGGTGGAGGGGGTGGGAGTGTCATGATAGTCACTGAGGAAGGGGGCAAGAAGAGCAAGAAGAAGTTGCCCAAGAAGAAGTCACGCTACGAGCGCACGGAGAACGGAGAGATCACGTCCTTCATCACGGAGGATGACATCATCTACCGGCCTGGAGGTAGGAAACAAAAAAACCACGCAAAAAAACACACGCTGCGCGTAAATGTGTACACAAATGTAACAAAGCTGACCTGGACGTGTGTTCACATACAGACACACATCTTTGGAGCCTTGAGCATGTGATGCCTACACATGCACATGATTTGTAAACGCTCAAATACACATCTACCCTCAAACACACACACACACACACACACACACACACACACACACACACACACACACACACACACACATACACAATCTATCCTAGATCCTACATGCTCCCGCAACTCACACGCATGTCTATTACCGTAGTTAAACATTTGTGCTCTTTGTGCTGGATGGCCTAATTAGCGCCGCCGTTAGCCCGGCACTGGTGCGCTGGGCTCCACCACGCCTCATGGAACACCGCTGTCACTGACCGACCCCTCATGACGGTCTCTCAGGACTCTAAGTACTCAGTACATTACGCAGCAATAGAGCGATTGCCAGTGTAAGTACACACACACCACCGCACGACTAGCACATGTTATGTTCATGTGCATTGCCACACTGTGTGCACAGTATTTACACTAAAGCATACAGACACTGGTCAAAATAAGACCGTGATTCCACACTTAGTTTTGTACACATACTCATAACACATACAGTTGTTATGCAGCAGAGTACACTCTAAAATAGACATTGCATTGCATCC